>NW_027140445.1:1318580-1648226 GCF_036365525.1 Heterodontus francisci | reverse complement strand
TGACACTCTCTGACACACTCAGACACTCACTATCACTCTATATCACTCTCTGACACTCTCTGACACTCACTATCACTCTCTGACACTCTCAGACACTCTCAGACACTCTCAGACACTCTCAGACACTCACTATCATTCTCTGACACTCTCAGACACTCACTATCACTCTCTGACACTCTCAGACACTCACTATCACTCTCTGACACTCTCTGACACACTCAGACACTCACTATCACTCTCTGACACTCTCTGACACTCTCAGACACTCACTATCACTCACTATCACTCTCTGACACTCTCAGACACTCACTATCACTCTCTGACACTCTCTGACACTCACTATCACTCTCTGACACTCTCAGACACACTCAGACACTCACTATCACTCTCTATCACACTCTGACACTCTCTGACACTCACTATCACTCTCTGACACTCTCTGACACTCTCTGACACTCACTATCACTCTCTGACACTCTCTGACACTCTCTGACACTCACTATCACTCTCTGACACTCTCTGACACTCTCTGACACTCACTATCACTCTCTGACACTCTCTGACACACTCAGACACTCACTATCACTCTCTGACACTCTCTGACACTCTCTGACACTCACTATCACTCTCTGACACTCTCAGACACTCTCAGACACTCTCAGACACTCACTATCACTCTCTGACACTCTCAGACACACTCAGACACTCACTATCACTCTCTATCACACTCTGACACTCTCTGACACTCACTATCACTCTCTGACACTCTCTGACACTCTCTGACACTCACTATCACTCTCTGACACTCTCTGACACTCTCTGACACTCACTATCACTCTCTGACACTCTCTGACACTCTCTGACACTCACTATCACTCTCTGACACTCTCTGACACACTCAGACACTCACTATCACTCTCTGACACTCTCTGACACTCTCTGACACTCACTATCACTCTCTGACACTCTCAGACACTCTCAGACACTCTCAGACACTCACTATCACTCTCTGACACTCTCAGACACTCACTATCACTCTCTGACACTCTCAGACACTCACTATCACTCTCTGACACTCTCTGACACACTCAGACACTCACTATCACTCTCTGACACTCTCTGACACTCTCTGACACTCACTATCACTCTCTGACACTCTCAGACACTCTCAGACACTCACTATCACTCTCTGACACTCTCAGACACTCACTATCACTCTCTGACACTCTCAGACACTCACTATCACTCTCTGACACTCTCAGACACTCACTATCACTCTCTGACACTCTCTGACACACTCAGACACTCACTATCACTCTCTGACACTCTCTGACACTCTCTGACACTCACTATCACTCTCTGACACTCTCAGACACTCTCAGACACTCACTATCACTCTCTGACACTCTCTGACACTCACTATCACTCTCTGACACTCTCTGACACACTCAGACACTCACTATCACTCTCTATCACACTCTGACACTCTCTGACACTCACTATCACTCTCTGACACTCTCTGACACTCTCTGACACTCACTATCACTCTCTGACACTCTCTGACACTCTCTGACACTCACTATCACTCTCTGACACTCACTATCACTCTCTGACACTCTCAGACACTCTCAGACACTCACTATCACTCTCTGACACTCTCTGACACTCACTATCACTCTCTGACACTCACTATCACTCTATGACACTCACTATCACTCTCTATCACTCTCTATCACTCTCTGACACTCTCAGACACTCTCTGACACTCACTATCACTCTCTGACACTCTCTGACACTCTCTGACACTCACTATCACTCTCTGACACTCTCTGACACTCTGTGACACTCACTATCACTCTCTGACACTCTCTGACACTCACTATCACTCTCTGACACTCTCTGACACTCTCTGACACTCACTATCACTCTCTGACACTCTCAGACACTCTCAGACACTCACTATCACTCTCTGACACTCTCTGACACTCACTATCACTCTCTGACACTCTCTGACACACTCAGACACTCACTATCACTCTCTATCACTCTCTGACACTCTCTGACACTCACTATCACTCTCTGACACTCTCTGACACTCTCTGACACTCACTATCACTCTCTGACACTCTCTGACACTCTCTGACACTCACTATCACTCTCTGAAACTCTCTGACACTCTCTGACACTCACTATCACTCTCTGACACTCTCTGACACACTCAGACACTCACTATCACTCTCTGACACTCTCTGACACTCTCTGACACTCACTATCACTCGCTGACACTCTCAGACACTCTCAGACACTCTCAGACACTCACTATCACTCTCTGACACTCTCAGACACTCACTATCACTCTCTGACACTCTCTGGCACTCTCTGACACTCACTATCACTCTCTGACACTCTCTGACACACTCAGACACTCACTATCACTCTCTGACACTCTCTGACACACTCAGACACTCATTATCACTCTCTATCACTCTCTGACACTCTCTGACACTCACTATCACTCTCTGACACTCTGAGACACTCTCAGACACTCACTATCACTCTCTGACACTCTCTGACACTCTCAGACACTCACTATCACTCTCTGACACTCTCTGACACTCACTATCACTCTCTGACACTCTCTGACACACTCAGACACTCACTATCACTCTCTATCACTCTCTGACACTCTCTGACACTCACTATCACTCTCTGACACTCTCTGACACTCACTATCACTCTCTGACACTCTCTGACACACTCAGACACTCACTATCACTCTCTATCACTCTCTGACACTCTCTGACACTCACTATCACTCTCTGACACTCTCAGACACTCTCAGACACTCACTATCACTCTCTGACACTCTCAGACACTCTCAGACACTCTCAGACACTCTCAGACACTCTCAGACACTCACTATCACTCTCTGACACTCTCAGACACTCACTATCATTCTCTGACACACTCTGACACTCACTATCACTCTCTGACACTCTCTGACACACTCAGACACTCAATATCACTCTCTATCACTCTCTGACACTCTCTGACACTCACTATCACTCTCTGACTCTCTCTGACACACTCAGACACTCACTATCACTCTCTGAAACTCTCTGACACTCTCTGACACTCACTATCACTCTCTGACACTCTCTGACACTCACTATCAATCTCTGACACTCTCAGACACTCTCAGACACTCACTATCACTCTCTGACACTCTCTGACACTCACTATCACTCTCTGACACTCTCTGACACACTCAGACACTCACTATCACTCTCTATCACTCTCTGACACTCTCTGACACTCACTATCACTCTCTGACACTCTCTGACACTCACTATCACTCTCTGACACTCTCTGACACTCTCTGACACTCACTATCACTCTCTGACACTCTCAGACACTCACAATCACTCTCTGACACTCTCAGACACTCACTATCACTCTCTGACACTCTCTGACACACTCAGACACTCACTATCACTCTCTGAAACTCTCTGACACTCTCTGACACTCACTATCACTCTCTGACACTCTCTGACACTCACTATCAATCTCTGACACTCTCAGACACTCTCAGACACTCACTATCACTCTCTGACACTCTCTGACACTCACTATCACTCTCTGACACTCTCTGACACACTCAGACACTCACTATCACTCTCTATCACTCTCTGACACTCTCTGACACTCACTATCACTCTCTGACACTCTCTGACACTCACTATCACTCTCTGACACTCTCAGACACTCTCAGACACTCTCAGACACTCACTATCACTCTCTGACACTCTCAGACACACTCAGACACTCACTATCACTCTCTATCACACTCTGACACTCTCTGACACTCACTATCACTCTCTGACACTCTCTGACACTCTCTGACACTCACTATCACTCTCTGACACTCTCTGACACTCTCTGACACTCACTATCACTCTCTGACACTCTCTGACACTCTCTGACACTCACTATCACTCTCTGACACTCTCTGACACACTCAGACACTCACTATCACTCTCTGACACTCTCTGACACTCTCTGACACTCACTATCACTCTCTGACACTCTCAGACACTCTCAGACACTCTCAGACACTCACTAACACTCTCTGACACTCTCAGACACTCACTATCACTCTCTGACACTCTCAGACACTCACTATCACTCTCTGACACTCTCTGACACACTCAGACACTCACTATCACTCTCTGACACTCTCTGACACTCTCTGACACTCACTATCACTCTCTGACACTCTCAGACACTCTCAGACACTCACTATCACTCTCTGACACTCTCAGACACTCACTATCACTCTCTGACACTCTCAGACACTCACTATCACTCTCTGACACTCTCAGACACTCACTATCACTCTCTGACACTCTCTGACACACTCAGACACTCACTATCACTCTCTGACACTCTCTGACACTCTCTGACACTCACTATCACTCTCTGACACTCTCAGACACTCTCAGACACTCACTATCACTCTCTGACACTCTCTGACACTCACTATCACTCTCTGACACTCTCTGACACACTCAGACACTCACTATCACTCTCTATCACTCTCTGACACTCTCTGACACTCACTATCACTCTCTGACACTCTCAGACACTCTCAGACACTCACTATCACTCTCTGACACTCTCTGACACTCACTATCACTTTCTGACACTCTCTGACACACTCAGACACTCACTATCACTCTCTATCACTCTCTGACTCTCTCTGACACTCACTATCACTCTCTGACACTCTCTGACACTCACTATCACTCTCTGACACTCTCAGACACTCTCAGACACTCACTATCACTCTCTGACACTCTCTGACACTCACTATCACTTTCTGACACTCTCTGACACACTCAGACACTCACTATCACTCTCTATCACTCTCTGACACTCTCTGACACTCACTATCACTCTCTGACACTCTCTGACACTCACTATCACTCTCTGACACTCTCAGACACTCTCAGACACTCACTATCACTCTCTGACACTCTCTGACACTCACTATCACTCTCTGACACTCTCTGACACACTCAGACACTCACTATCACTCTCTATCACTCTCTGACACTCTCTGACACTCACTATCACTCTCTGACACTCTCAGACACTCTCAGACACTCTCAGACACTCTCAGACACTCTCAGACACTCACTATCATTCTCTGACACTCTCAGACACTCACTATCACTCTCTGACACTCTCAGACACTCACTATCACTCTCTGACACTCTCTGACACACTCAGACACTCACTATCACTCTCTGACACTCTCTGACACTCTCAGACACTCACTATCACTCACTATCACTCTCTGACACTCTCAGACATTCACTATCACTCTCTGACACTCTCTGACACTCACTATCACTCTCTGACACTCTCAGACACACTCAGACACTCACTATCACTCTCTATCACACTCTGACACTCTCTGACACTCACTATCACTCTCTGACACTCTCTGACACTCTCTGACACTCACTATCACTCTCTGACACTCTCTGACACTCTCTGACACTCACTATCACTCTCTGACACTCTCTGACACTCTCTGACACTCACTATCACTCTCTGACACTCTCTGACACACTCAGACACTCACTATCACTCTCTGACACTCTCTGACACTCTCTGGCACTCACTATCACTCTCTGACACTCTCAGACACTCTCAGACACTCTCAGACACTCACTATCACTCTCTGACACTCTCAGACACACTCAGACACTCACTATCACTCTCTATCACACTCTGACACTCTCTGACACTCACTATCACTCTCTGACACTCTCTGACACTCTCTGACACTCACTATCACTCTCTGACACTCTCTGACACTCTCTGACACTCACTATCACTCTCTGACACTCTCTGACACTCTCTGACACTCACTATCACTCTCTGACACTCTCTGACACACTCAGACACTCACTATCACTCTCTGACACTCTCTGACACTCTCTGACACTCACTATCACTCTCTGACACTCTCAGACACTCTCAGACACTCTCAGACACTCACTATCACTCTCTGACACTCTCAGACACTCACTATCACTCTCTGACACTCTCAGACACTCACTATCACTCTCTGACACTCTCTGACACACTCAGACACTCACTATCACTCTCTGACACTCTCTGACACTCTCTGACACTCGCTATCACTCTCTGACACTCTCAGACACTCTCAGACACTCACTATCACTCTCTGACACTCTCAGACACTCACTATCACTCTCTGACACTCTCAGACACTCACTATCACTCTCTGACACTCTCAGACACTCACTATCACTCTCTGACACTCTCTGACACACTCAGACACTCACTATCACTCTCTGACACTCTCTGACACTCTCTGACACTCACTATCACTCTCTGACACTCTCAGACACTCTCAGACACTCACTATCACTCTCTGACACTCTCTGACACTCACTATCACTCTCTGACACTCTCTGACACACTCAGACACTCACTATCACTCTCTATCACTCTCTGACACTCTCTGACACTCACTATCACTCTCTGACACTCTCTGACACTCTCTGACACTCACTATCACTCTCTGACACTCTCTGACACTCTCTGACACTCACTATCACTCTCTGACACTCACTATCACTCTCTGACACTCTCAGACACTCTCAGACACTCACTATCACTCTCTGACACTCTCTGACACTCACTATCACTCTCTGACACTCACTATCACTCTATGACACTCACTATCACTCTCTATCACTCTCTATCACTCTCTGACACTCTCAGACACTCTCTGACACTCACTATCACTCTCTGACACTCTCTGACACTCTCTGACACTCACTATCACTCTCTGACACTCTCTGACACTCTGTGACACTCACTATCACTCTCTGACACTCTCTGACACTCACTATCACTCTCTGACACTCTCTGACACTCTCTGACACTCACTATCACTCTCTGACACTCTCAGACACTCTCAGACACTCACTATCACTCTCTGACACTCTCTGACACTCACTATCACTCTCTGACACTCTCTGACACACTCAGACACTCACTATCACTCTCTATCACTCTCTGACACTCTCTGACACTCACTATCACTCTCTGACACTCTCTGACACTCTCTGACACTCACTATCACTCTCTGACACTCTCTGACACTCTCTGACACTCACTATCACTCTCTGAAACTCTCTGACACTCTCTGACACTCACTATCACTCTCTGACACTCTCTGACACACTCAGACACTCACTATCACTCTCTGACACTCTCTGACACTCTCTGACACTCACTATCACTCGCTGACACTCTCAGACACTCTCAGACACTCTCAGACACTCACTATCACTCTCTGACACTCTCAGACACTCACTATCACTCTCTGACACTCTCTGGCACTCTCTGACACTCACTATCACTCTCTGACACTCTCTGACACACTCAGACACTCACTATCACTCTCTGACACTCTCTGACACACTCAGACACTCATTATCACTCTCTATCACTCTCTGACACTCTCTGACACTCACTATCACTCTCTGACACTCTGAGACACTCTCAGACACTCACTATCACTCTCTGACACTCTCTGACACTCTCAGACACTCACTATCACTCTCTGACACTCTCTGACACTCACTATCACTCTCTGACACTCTCTGACACACTCAGACACTCACTATCACTCTCTATCACTCTCTGACACTCTCTGACACTCACTATCACTCTCTGACACTCTCTGACACTCACTATCACTCTCTGACACTCTCTGACACACTCAGACACTCACTATCACTCTCTATCACTCTCTGACACTCTCTGACACTCACTATCACTCTCTGACACTCTCAGACACTCTCAGACACTCTCAGACACTCTCAGACACTCACTATCACTCTCTGACACTCTCAGACACTCACTATCATTCTCTGACACACTCTGACACTCACTATCACTCTCTGACACTCTCTGACACACTCAGACACTCAATATCACTCTCTATCACTCTCTGACACTCTCTGACACTCACTATCACTCTCTGACTCTCTCTGACACACTCAGACACTCACTATCACTCTCTGAAACTCTCTGACACTCTCTGACACTCACTATCACTCTCTGACACTCTCTGACACTCACTATCAATCTCTGACACTCTCAGACACTCTCAGACACTCACTATCACTCTCTGACACTCTCTGACACTCACTATCACTCTCTGACACTCTCTGACACACTCAGACACTCACTATCACTCTCTATCACTCTCTGACACTCTCTGACACTCACTATCACTCTCTGACACTCTCTGACACTCACTATCACTCTCTGACACTCTCTGACACTCTCTGACACTCACTATCACTCTCTGACACTCTCAGACACTCACAATCACTCTCTGACACTCTCAGACACTCACTATCACTCTCTGACACTCTCTGACACACTCAGACACTCACTATCACTCTCTGAAACTCTCTGACACTCTCTGACACTCACTATCACTCTCTGACACTCTCTGACACTCACTATCAATCTCTGACACTCTCAGACACTCTCAGACACTCACTATCACTCTCTGACACTCTCTGACACTCACTATCACTCTCTGACACTCTCTGACACACTCAGACACTCACTATCACTCTCTATCACTCTCTGACACTCTCTGACACTCACTATCACTCTCTGACACTCTCTGACACTCACTATCACTCTCTGACACTCTCTGACACTCTCTGACACTCACTATCACTCTCTGACACTCTCAGACACTCACTATCACTCTCTGACACTCTCTGACACTCACTATCACTCTCTGACACTCTCTGACACACTCAGACACTCACTATCACTCTCTATCACTCTCTGACAAGCTCTGCCACTCACTATCACTCTCTGACACTCTCAGACACTCTCAGACACTCACTATCACTCTCTGACACTCTCTGACACTCTCTGACACTCACTATCACTCTCTGACACTCTCAGACACTCTCAGACACTCACTATCACTCTCTGACACTCTCTGACACTCACTATCACTCTCTGACACTCTCAGACACTCACAATCACTCTCTGACACTCTCAGACACTCACTATCACTCTCTGACACTCTCTGACACACTCAGACACTCACTATCACTCTCTATCACTCTCTGACAAGCTCTGCCACTCACTATCACTCTCTGACACTCTCAGACACTCTCAGACACTCACTATCACTCTCTGACACTCTCTGACACTCACTATCACTCTCTGACACTCTCAGACACTCTCAGACACTCACTATCACTCTCTGACACTCTCTGACACTCACTATCACTCTCTGACACTCTCTGACACACTCAGACACTCACTATCACTCTCTATCACTCTCTGACACTCTCTGACACTCACTATCACTCTCTGACACTCTCAGACACTCTCAGACACTCTCAGACACTCACTATCACTCTCTGACATTCTCAGACACTCTCAGACACTCTCTATCACTCTCTGACACTCTCTGACACTCACTATCACTCTCTGACACTCTCTGACACTCACTATCACTCTCTGACACTCTCTGACACTCTCAGACACTCACTATCACTCTCTGACACTCTCTGACACTCACTATCACTCTCTGACACTCTCAGACACTCACTATCACTCTCTGACACTCTCTGACACACTCAGACACTCACTATCACTCTCTGACACTCTCTGACACTCTCTGACACTCACTATCACTCTCTGACACTCACTATCACTCTCAGACACTCACTATCACTCTCTGACACTCTCTGACACTCACTATCACTCTCTGACACTCTCTGACACACTCAGACACTCACTATCACTCTCTATCACTCTCTGACACTCTCTGACACTCACTATCACTCTCTGACACTCTCTGACACTCACTATCACTCTCTGACACTCTCTGACACACTCAGACACTCACTATCACTCTCTATCACTCTCTGACACTCTCTGACACTCACTATCACTCTCTGACACTCTCTGACACTCTCTGACACTCACTATCACTCTCTGACACTCTCAGACACTCTCAGACACTCACTATCAGTCTCTGACACTCTCTGACACTCACTATCACTCTCTGACACTCTCTGACACACTCAGACACTCACTATCACTCTCTATCACTCTCTGACACTCTCTGACACTCACTATCACTCTCTGACACTCTCTGACACTCACTATCACTCTCTGACACTCTCTGACACACTCAGACACTCACTATCACTCTCTATCACTCTCTGACACTCTCTGACACTCACTATCACTCTCTGACACTCTCTGACACTCACTATCACTCTCTGACACTCTCTGACACACTCAGACACTCACTATCACTCTCTATCACTCTCTGACACTCTCTGACACTCACTATCACTCTCTGACACTCTCTGACACTCTCTGACACTCACTATCACTCTCTATCACTCTCTGACACTCTCTGACACTCACTATCACTCTCTGACACTCTCTGACACTCTCTGACACTCACTATCACTCTCTGACACTCTCAGACACTCTCAGACACTCTCAGACACTCACTATCACTCTCTGACACTCTCAGACACTCACTATCATTCTCTGACACACTCTGACACTCACTATCACTCTCTGACACTCTCTGACACACTCAGACACTCAACATCACTCTCTATCACTCTCTGACACTCTCTGACACTCACTATCACTCTCTGACACTCTCTGACACACTCAGACACTCACTATCACTCTCTGAAACTCTCTGACACTCTCTGACACTCACTATCACTCTCTGACACTCTCTGACACTCACTATCAATCTCTGACACTCTCAGACACTCTCAGACACTCACTATCACTCTCTGACACTCTCTGACACTCACTATCACTCTCTGACACTCTCTGACACACTCAGACACTCACTATCACTCTCTATCACTCTCTGACACTCTCTGACACTCACTATCACTCTCTGACACTCTCTGACACTCACTATCACTCTCTGACACTCTCTGACACTCTCTGACACTCACTATCACTCTCTGACACTCTCAGACACTCACTATCACTCTCTGACACTCTCTGACACTCACTATCACTCTCTGACACTCTCTGACACACTCAGACACTCACTATCACTCTCTATCACTCTCTGACAAGCTCTGCCACTCACTATCACTCTCTGACACTCTCAGACACTCTCAGACACTCACTATCACTCTCTGACACTCTCTGACACTCTCTGACACTCACTATCACTCTCTGACACTCTCAGACACTCTCAGACACTCACTATCACTCTCTGACACTCTCTGACACTCACTATCACTCTCTGACACTCTCAGACACTCACAATCACTCTCTGACACTCTCAGACACTCACTATCACTCTCTGACACTCTCTGACACACTCAGACACTCACTATCACTCTCTATCACTCTCTGACAAGCTCTGCCACTCACTATCACTCTCTGACACTCTCAGACACTCTCAGACACTCACTATCACTCTCTGACACTCTCTGACACTCACTATCACTCTCTGACACTCTCAGACACTCTCAGACACTCACTATCACTCTCTGACACTCTCTGACACTCACTATCACTCTCTGACACTCTCTGACACACTCAGACACTCACTATCACTCTCTATCACTCTCTGACACTCTCTGACACTCACTATCACTCTCTGACACTCTCAGACACTCTCAGACACTCTCAGACACTCACTATCACTCTCTGACATTCTCAGACACTCTCAGACACTCTCTATCACTCTCTGACACTCTCTGACACTCACTATCACTCTCTGACACTCTCTGACACTCACTATCACTCTCTGACACTCTCAGACACTCTCAGACACTCACTATCACTCTCTGACACTCTCTGACACTCACTATCACTCTCTGACACTCTCAGACACTCACTATCACTCTCTGACACTCTCTGACACACTCAGACACTCACTATCACTCTCTGACACTCTCTGACACTCTCTGACACTCACTATCACTCTCTGACACTCACTATCACTCTCAGACACTCACTATCACTCTCTGACACTCTCTGACACTCACTATCACTCTCTGACACTCTCTGACACACTCAGACACTCACTATCACTCTCTATCACTCTCTGACACTCTCTGACACTCACTATCACTCTCTGACACTCTCTGACACTCACTATCACTCTCTGACACTCTCTGACACACTCAGACACTCACTATCACTCTCTATCACTCTCTGACACTCTCTGACACTCACTATCACTCTCTGACACTCTCAGACACTCTCAGACACTCACTATCAGTCTCTGACACTCTCTGACACTCACTATCACTCTCTGACACTCTCTGACACACTCAGACACTCACTATCACTCTCTATCACTCTCTGACACTCTCTGACACTCACTATCACTCTCTGACACTCTCTGACACTCACTATCACTCTCTGACACTCTCTGACACACTCAGACACTCACTATCACTCTCTATCACTCTCTGACACTCTCTGACACTCACTATCACTCTCTGACACTCTCTGACACTCACTATCACTCTCTGACACTCTCTGACACACTCAGACACTCACTATCACTCTCTATCACTCTCTGACACTCTCTGACACTCACTATCACTCTCTGACACTCTCTGACACTCTCTGACACTCACTATCACTCTCTGACACTCTCAGACACTCTCAGACACTCTCAGACACTCACTATCACTCTCTGACACTCTCAGACACTCACTATCATTCTCTGACACACTCTGACACTCACTATCACTCTCTGACACTCTCTGACACACTCAGACACTCAACATCACTCTCTATCACTCTCTGACACTCTCTGACACTCACTATCACTCTCTGACACTCTCTGACACACTCAGACACTCACTATCACTCTCTGAAACTCTCTGACACTCTCTGACACTCACTATCACTCTCTGACACTCTCTGACACTCACTATCAATCTCTTACACTCTCAGACACTCTCAGACACTCACTATCACTCTCTGACACTCTCTGACACTCACTATCACTCTCTGACACTCTCTGACACACTCAGACACTCACTATCACTCTCTATCACTCTCTGACACTCTCTGACACTCACTATCACTCTCTGACACTCTCTGACACTCACTATCACTCTCTGACACTCTCTGACACTCTCTGACACTCACTATCACTCTCTGACACTCTCAGACACTCACTATCACTCTCTGACACTCTCTGACACTCACTATCACTCTCTGACACTCTCTGACACACTCAGACACTCACTATCACTCTCTATCACTCTCTGACAAGCTCTGCCACTCACTATCACTCTCTGACACTCTCAGACACTCTCAGACACTCACTATCACTCTCTGACACTCTCTGACACTCTCTGACACTCACTATCACTCTCTGACACTCTCAGACACTCTCAGACACTCACTATCACTCTCTGACACTCTCTGACACTCACTATCACTCTCTGACACTCTCTGACACACTCAGACACTCACTATCACTCTCTATCACTCTCTGACACTCTCTGACACTCACTATCACTCTCTGACACTCTCAGACACTCTCAGACACTCACTATCACTCTCTGACACTCTCTGACACTCTCTGACACTCACTATCACTCTCTGACACTCTCTGACACACTCAGACACTCACTATCACTCTCTATCACTCTCTGACACTCTCTGACACTCACTATCACTCTCTGACACTCTCAGACACTCTCAGACACTCTCAGACACTCACTATCACTCTCTGACATTCTCAGACACTCTCAGACACTCTCTATCACTCTCTGACACTCTCTGACACTCACTATCACTCTCTGACACTCTCTGACACTCACTATCACTCTCTGACACTCTCAGACACTCTCAGACACTCACTATCACTCTCTGACACTCTCAGACACTCACTATCACTCTCTGACACTCTCAGACACTCACTATCACTCTCTGACACTCTCTGACACACTCAGACACTCACTATCACTCTCTGACACTCTCTGACACTCTCTGACACTCACTATCACTCTCTGACACTCTCAGACACTCTCAGACACTCACTATCACTCTCTGACACTCTCTGACACTCACTATCACTCTCTGACACTCTCTGACACACTCAGACACTCACTATCACTCTCTATCACTCTCTGACACTCTCTGACACTCACTATCACTCTCTGACACTCTCTGACACTCACTATCACTCTCTGACACTCTCTGACACTCACTATCACTCTCTGACACTCTCAGACACTCTCAGACACTCACTATCACTCTCTGACACTCTCAGACACTCACTATCACTCTCTGACACTCTCAGACACTCACTATCACTCTCTGACACTCTCTGACACACTCAGACACTCACTATCACTCTCTGACACTCTCTGACACTCTCTGACACTCACTATCACTCTCTGACACTCTCTGACACTCTCTGACAATCACTATCACTCTCTGACACTCTCTGACACACTCAGACACTCACTATCACTCTCTGACACTCTCTGACACTCTCTGACACTCACTGTCACTCTCTGACACTCTCAGACACTCTCAGACACTCACTATCACTCTCTGACACTCTCAGACACTCTCAGACACTCTCAGACACACTCAGACACTCACTATCACTCTCTGACACTCTCTGACACTCTCTGACACTCACTATCACTCTCTGACACTCTCAGACACTCTCAGACACTCACTATCACTCTCTGACACTCTCTGACACTCACTATCACTCTCTGACACTCTCTGACACACTCAGACACTCACTATCACTCTCTATCACTCTCTGACACTCTCTGACACTCACTATCACTCTCTGACACTCTCTGACACTCACTATCACTCTCTGACACTCTCTGACACTCACTATCACTCTCTGACACTCTCAGACACTCTCAGACACTCACTATCACTCTCTGACACTCTCAGACACTCACTATCACTCTCTGACACTCTCAGACACTCACTATCACTCTCTGACACTCTCTGACACACTCAGACACTCACTATCACTCTCTGACACTCTCTGACACTCTCTGACACTCACTATCACTCTCTGACACTCTCTGACACTCTCTGACACTCACTATCACTCTCTGACACTCTCTGACACACTCAGACACTCACTATCACTCTCTGACACTCTCTGACACTCTCTGACACTCACTATCACTCTCTGACACTCTCAGACACTCTCAGACACTCACTATCACTCTCTGACACTCTCAGACACTCTCAGACACTCTCAGAAACTCACTATCACTCTCTGACATTCTCAGACACTCTCAGACACTCTCTATCACTCTCTGACACTCTCTATCACTCACTATCACTCTCTGACACTCTCTGACACTCACTATCACTCTCTGACACTCTCAGACACTCTCAGACACTCACTATCACTCTCTGACACTCTCAGACACTCACTATCACTCTCTGACACTCTCAGACACTCACTATCACTCTCTGACTCTCTCTGACACACTCAGACACTCACTATCACTCTCTGACACTCTCAGACACTCTCAGACACTCACTATCACTCTCTGACACTCTCAGACACTCACTATCACTCTCTGACTCTCTCTGACACACTCAGACACTCACTATCACTCTCTGACACTCTCAGACACTCTCAGACACTCACTATCACTCTCTGACACTCTCTGACACTCACTATCACTCTCTGACACTCTCTGACACACTCAGACACTCACTATCACTCTCTATCACTCTCTGACACTCTCTGACACTCACTATCACTCTCTGACACTCTCTGACACTCACTATCACTCTCTGACACTCTCTGACACTCACTATCACTCTCTGACACTCTCAGACACTCTCACACACTCACTATCACTCTCTGACACTCTCAGACACTCACTATCACTCTCTGACACTCTCAGACACTCACTATCACTCTCTGACACTCTCTGACACACTCAGACACTCACTATCACTCTCTGACACTCTCTGACACTCTCTGACACTCACTATCACTCTCTGACACTCTCAGACACTCTCAGACACTCACTATCACTCTCTGACACTCTCTGACACTCACTATCACTCTCTGACACTCTCTGACACACTCAGACACTCACTATCACTCTCTATCACTCTCTGACACTCTCTGACACTCACTATCACTCTCTGACACTCTCTGACACTCACTATCACTCTCTGACACTCTCAGACACTCACTATCACTCTCTGACACTCTCTGACACACTCAGACACTCACTATCACTCTCTGACACTCTCTGACACTCTCTGACACTCACTATCACTCTCTGACACTCTCAGACACTCTCAGACACTCACTATCACTCTCTGACACTCTCTGACACTCACTATCACTCTCTGACACTCTCTGACACACTCAGACACTCACTATCACTCTCTATCACTCTCTGACACTCTCTGACACTCACTATCACTCTCTGACACTCTCTGACACTCACTATCACTCTCTGACACTCTCAGACACTCTCAGACACTCACTATCACTCTCTGACACTCTCTGACACTCACTATCACTCTCTGACACTCTGACACACTCAGACACTCACTATCACTCTCTATCACTCTCTGACACTCTCTGACACTCACTATCACTCTCTGACACTCTCAGACACTCTCAGACACTCTCAGACACTCACTATCACTATCTGACACTCTCAGACACTCACTATCACTCTCTGACACTCTCTGACACACTCAGACACTCACTATCACCCTCTGACACTCTCTGACACTCTCTGACACTCACTATCACTCTCTGACACTCTCAGACACTCTCAGACACTCACTATCACTCTCTGACACTCTCTGACACTCACTATCACTCTCTGACACTCTCTGACACACTCAGACACTCACTATCACTCTCTATCACTCTCTGACACTCTCTGACACTCACTATCACTCTCTGACACTCTCTGACACTCACTATCACTCTCTGACACTCTCAGACACTCTCTGACACTCACTATAACTCTCTGACACTCTCTGACACTCTCTGACACTCACTATCACTCTCTGACACTCTCTGACACACTCAGACACTCACTATCACTCTCTGACACTCTCTGACACTCTCTGACACTCACTATCACTCTCTGACACTCTCAGACACTCTCAGACACTCTCAGACACTCACTATCACTCTCTGACACTCTCAGACACTCACTATCACTCTCTGACACTCTCAGACACTCACTATCACTCTCTGACACTCTCTGACACACTCAGACACTCACTATCACTCTCTGGCACTCTCTGACACTCACTATCACTCTCTGACACTCTCTGACACACTCAGACACTCACTATCACTCTCTGACACTCTCTGACACTCTCTGACACTCACTATCACTCTCTGACACTCTCAGACACTCTCAGACACTCACTATCACTCTCTGACACTCTCAGACACTCACTATCACTCTCTGACACTCTCTGACACTCACTATCACTCTCTGACACTCTCAGACACTCACTATCACTCTCTGACACTCTCTGACACACTCAGACACTCACTATCACTCTCTGACACTCTCTGACACTCACTATCACTCTCTGACACTCTCTGACACACTCAGACACTCACTATCACTCTCTGACACTCTCTGACACTCTCTGACACTCACTATCACTCTCTGACACTCTCAGACACTCTCAGACACTCACTATCACTCTCTGACACTCTCAGACACTCACTATCACTCTCTGACACTCTCTGACACTCACTATCACTCTCTGACAGTCTCTGACACACTCAGACACTCACTATCACTCTCTGACACTCTCTGACACTCTCTGACACTCACTATCACTCTCTGACACTCTCTGACACACTCAGACACTCACTATCACTCTCTGACACTCTCTGACACTCTCTGACACTCACTATCACTCTCTGACACTCTCAGACACTCTCAGACACTCACTATCACTCTCTGACACTCTCAGACACTCACTATCACTCTCTGACACTCTCAGACACTCACTATCACTCTCTGACACTCTCTGACACACTCAGACACTCACTATCACTCTCTGACACTCTCTGACACTCTCTGACACTCACTATCACTCTCTGACACTCTCAGACACTCTCAGACACTCACTATCACTCTCTGACACTCTCTGACACTCACTATCACTCTCTGACACTCTCTGACACACTCAGACACTCACTATCACTCTCTATCACTCTCTGACACTCTCTGACACTCACTATCACTCTCTGACACTCTCTGACACTCTCTGACACTCACTATCACTCTCTGACACTCTCAGACACTCTCAGACACTCACTATCACTCTCTGACACTCTCTGACACTCACTATCACTCTCTGACACTCTCAGACACTCACTATCACTCTCTGACACTCTCTGACACACTCAGACACTCACTATCACTCTCTGACACTCTCTGACACTCACTATCACTCTCTGACACTCTCTGACACACTCAGACACTCACTATCACTCTCTGACACTCTCTGACACTCTCTGACACTCACTATCACTCTCTGACACTCTCAGACACTCTCAGACACTCACTATCACTCTCTGACACTCTCAGACACTCACTATCACTCTCTGACACTCTCTGACACTCACTATCACTCTCTGACACTCTCTGACACACTCAGACACTCACTATCACTCTCTGACACTCTCTGACACTCTCTGACACTCACTATCACTCTCTGACACTCTCTGACACACTCAGACACTCACTATCACTCTCTGACACTCTCTGACACTCTCTGACACTCACTATCACTCTCTGACACTCTCAGGCACTCTCAGACACTCACTATCACTCTATGACACTCTCAGACACTCACTATCACTCTCTGACACTCTCAGACACTCACTATCACTCTCTGACACTCTCTGACACACTCAGACACTCACTATCACTCTCTGACACTCTCTGACACTCTCTGACACTCACTATCACTCTCTGACACTCTCTGACACTCACTATCACTCTCTGACACTCTCTGACACTCTCTGACACTCACTATCACTCTCTGACACTCTCAGACACTCTCATACACTCACTATCACTCTCTGACACTCTCTGACACTCACTATCACTCTCTGACACTCTCAGACACTCACTATCACTCTCTGACACTCTCTGACACACTCAGACACTCACTATCACTCTCTGACACTCTCTGACACTCACTATCACTCTCTGACACTCTCTGACACACTCAGACACTCACTATCACTCTCTGACACTCTCTGACACTCTCTGACACTCACTATCACTCTCTGACACTCTCAGACACTCTCAGACACTCACTATCACTCTCTGACACTCTCTGACACTCACTATCACTCTCTGACACTCTCTGACACACTCAGACACTCACTATCACTCTCTGACACTCTCTGACACTCTCTGACACTCACTATCACTCTCTGACACTCTCTGACACACTCAGACACTCACTATCACTCTCTGACACTCTCTGACACTCTCTGACACTCACTATCACTCTCTGACACTCTCAGGCACTCTCAGACACTCACTATCACTCTCTGACACTCTCAGACACTCACTATCACTCTCTGACACTCTCAGACACTCACTATCACTCTCTGACACTCTCTGACACACTCAGACACTCACTATCACTCTCTGACACTCTCTGACACTCTCTGACACTCACTATCACTCTCTGACACTCTCTGACACTCACTATCACTCTCTGACACTCTCTGACACTCTCTGACACTCACTATCACTCTCTGACACTCTCAGACACTCTCAGACACTCACTATCACTCTCTGACACTCTCTGACACTCACTATCACTCTCTGACACTCTCAGACACTCACTATCACTCTCTGACACTCTCTGACACACTCAGACACTCACTATCACTCTCTGACACTCTCTGACACTCACTATCACTCTCTGACACTCTCTGACACACTCAGACACTCACTATCACTCTCTGACACTCTCTGACACTCTCTGACACTCACTATCACTCTCTGACACTCTCAGACACTCTCAGACACTCACTATCACTCTCTGACACTCTCAGACACTCACTATCACTCTCTGACACTCTCTGACACTCACTATCACTCTCTGACACTCTCTGACACACTCAGACACTCACTATCACTCTCTGACACTCTCTGACACTCACTATCACTCTCTGACACTCTCTGACACACTCAGACACTCACTATCACTCTCTGACACTCTCTGACACTCTCTGACACTCACTATCACTCTCTGACACTCTCAGACACTCTCAGACACTCACTATCACTCTCTGACACTCTCAGACACTCACTATCACTCTCTGACACTCTCAGACACTCACTATCACTCTCTGACACTCTCTGACACACTCAGACACTCACTATCACTCTCTGACACTCTCTGACACTCTCTGACACTCACTATCACTCTCTGACACTCTCAGACACTCTCAGACACTCACTATCACTCTCTGACACTCTCTGACACTCACTATCACTCTCTGACACTCTCTGACACTCTCAGACACTCACTATCACTCTCTATCACTCTCTGACACTCTCTGACACTCACTATCACTCTCTGACACTCCTGACACTCTCTGACACTCACTATCACTCTCTGACACTCTCTGACACTCTCTGACACTCACTATCACTCTCTGACACTCTCTGACACTCTCTGACACTCACTATCACTCTCTGACACCTCTCTGACACTCTCTGACACTCACTATCACTCTCTGACACTCTCTGACACTCTCTGACACTCACTTCACTCTCTGACACTCTCTGACACTCACTATCACTCTCTGACACTCTCAGACACTCTCAGACACTCACTATCACTCTCTGACACTCTCAGACACTCTCAGACACTCACTATCACTCTCTGACACACTCAGACACTCACTATCACTCTCTATCACTCTCTGACACTCTCTGACACTCACTATCACTCTCTGACACTCTCTGACACTCTCTGACACTCACTATCACTCTCTGACACTCTCTGACACTCTCTGACACTCACTATCACTCTCTGACACTCTCTGACACTCTCTGACACTCACTATCACTCTCTAACACTCTCAGACACTCTCAGACACTCACTATCACTCTCTGACACTCTCTGACACTCACTATCACTCTCTGACACTCACTATCACTCTCTATCACTCACTATCACTCTCTGACACTCACTATCACTCTCTATCACTCTCTATCACTCTCTGACACTCTCAGACACTCTCTGACACTCACTATCACTCTCTGACACTCTCTGACACTCTCTGACACTCACTATCACTCTCTGACACTCTCTGACACTCTCTGACACTCACTATCACTCTCTGACACTCTCTGACACTCTCTGACACTCACTATCACTCTCTGACACTCTCTGACACTCTCTGACACTCACTATCACTCTCTGACACTCTCAGACACTCTCAGACACTCACTATCACTCTCTGACACTCTCTGACACTCACTATCACTCTCTGACACTCTCTGACACACTCAGACACTCACTATCACTCTCTATCACTCTCTGACACTCTCTGACACTCACTATCACTCTCTGACACTCTCTGACACTCTCTGACACTCACTATCACTCTCTGACACTCTCTGACACTCACTATCACTCTCTGACACTCTCTGACACTCACTATCACTCTCTGACACTCTCTGACACACTCAGACACTCACTATCACTCTCTGATACTCTCTGACACTCTCTGACACTCACTATCACTCTCTGACACTCTCAGACACTCTCAGACACTCTCAGACACTCACTATCACTCTCTGACACTCACTATCACTCTCTGACACTCACTATCACTCTCTGACACTCTCTGACACACTCAGACACTCACTATCACTCTCTGACACTCTCTGACACTCTCTGACACTCACTATCACTCTCTGACACTCTCAGACACTCTCAGACACTCTCAGAAACTCACTATCACTCTCTGACACTCACTATCACTCTCTGACACTCTCAGACACTCACTATCACTCTCTGACACTCACTATCACTCTCTGACACTCTCTGACACACTCAGACACTCTCTGACACTCACTATCACTCTCTGACACTCTCTGACACACTCAGACACTCACTATCAGTCTCTATCACTCTCTGACACTCACTATCACTCTCTGACACTCTCTGACACACTCAGACACTCACTATCACTCTCTATCACTCTCTGACACTCACTATCACTCTCTGACACTCTCTGACACTCTCTGACACTCACTATCACTCTCTGACACTCTCTGACACTCTCTGACACTCACTATCACTCTCTGACACTCTCTGACACTCTCTGACACTCACTATCACTCTCTGACACTCTCAGACACTCTCAGACACTCACTATCACTCTCTGACACTCTCTGACACTCACTATCACTCTCTGACACTCTCTGACACACTCAGACACTCACTATCACTCTCTATCACTCTCTGACACTCACTATCACTCTCTGACAATCTCAGACACTCTCAGACACTCTCAGACACTCACTATCACTCTCTGACACTCTCAGACACTCTCAGACACTCACTATCACTCTCTGACACTCTCTGACACTCACTATCACTCTCTGACACTCTCTGACACACTCAGACACTCACTATCACTCTCCATCACTCTCTGAAACTCTCTGACACTCACTATCACTCTCTGAAACTCTCAGACACTCTCAGACACTCACTATCACTCTCTGACACTCTCTGACACTCCCTATCACTCTCTGACACTCTCAGACACTCTCAGACACTCACTATCATTCTCTGACACTCTCAGACAGTCTCAGACACTCACTATCACTCTCTGACACTCTCTGACACACTCAGACACTCACTATCACTCTCTGACACTCTCTGACACTCTCTGACACTCACTATCACTCTCTGACACTCTCAGACACTCTCAGACACTCACTATCACTCTCTGACACTCTCAGACACTCACTATCACTCTCTGACACTCTCTGACACTCTCTGACACTCACTATCACTCTCTGACACTCTCAGACACTCTCAGACACTCACTATCACTCTCTGACACTCTCTGACACTCTCTGACACTCACTATCACTCTCTGACACTCTCAGACACTCTCAGACACTCAATATCACTCTCTGACACTCTCTGACACTCACTATCACTCTCTGACACTCTCAGACACTCTCAGACACTCACTATCACTCTCTGACACTCTCAGACACTCTCTGACACTCAAAGACACTCACTATCACTCTCTGACACTCTCTGACACTCACTATCACTCTCTGACACTCTCAGACACTCTCTGACACTCACTATCACTCTCTGACACTCTCAGACACTCTCTGACACTCTCTGACACTCACTATCACTCTCTGACACTCTCTGACACTCACTATCACTCTCTGACACTCTCAGACACTCTCAGACACTCACTATCACTCTCTGACACTCTGTGACACTCTCTGACACTCACTATCACTCTCTGACACTCTCAGACACTCTCAGACACTCACTATCACTCTCTGACACTCTCTGACACTCACTATCACTCTCTGACACTCTCAGACACTCTCAGACACTCACTATCACTCTCTGACACTCTCAGACACTCTCAGACACTCTCAGACACTCACTATCACTCTCTGACACTCTCAGACACTCTCAGACACTCACTATCACCCTCTGACACTCTCTGACACTCACTATCACTCTCTGACACTCTCTGACACACTCAGACACTCACTATCACTCTCCATCACTCTCTGACACTCTCTGACACTCACTATCACTCTCTGACACTCTCAGACACTCTCAGACACTCACTATCGCTCTCTGACACTCTCTGACACTCACTATCACTCTCTGACACTCTCAGACACTCTCAGACACTCACTATCACTCTCTGACACTCTCTGACACTCTCTGACACTCACTATCACTCTCTGACACTCAGACACTCTCAGACACTCACTATCACTCTCTGACACTCTCTGACACTCACTATCACTCTCTGACACTCTCAGACACTCTCAGACACTCACTATCACTCTCTGACACTCTCTGACACACACTATCACTCTCTGACACTCTCAGACACTCTCAGACACTCACTATCACTCTCTGACACTCTCTGACACTATCTGACACTCACTATCACTCTCTGACACTCTCAGACACTCTCAGACACTCACTATCACTCTCTGACACTCTCTGACACTCACTATCACTCTCTGACACTCTCTGACACTCACTATCACTCTCTGACACTCTCAGACACTCTCAGACACTCACTATCACTCTCTGACACTCTCAGACACTCTCTGACACTCAAAGACACTCACTATCACTCTCTGACACTCTCTGACACTCACTATCACTCTCTGACACTCTCAGACACTCTCTGACACTCACTATCACTCTCTGACACTCTCAGACACTCTCTGACACTCTCTGACACTCACTATCACTCTCTGACACTCTCTGACACTCACTATCACTCTCTGACACTCTCAGACACTCTCAGACACTCACAATCACTCTCTGACACTCTCTGACACTCTCTGACACTCACTATCACTCTCTGACACTCTCAGACACTCTCAGACACTCACTATCACTCTCTGACACTCTCTGACACTCACTATCACTCTCTGACACTCTCAGACACTCTCAGACACTCACTATCACTCTCTGACACTCTCAGACACTCTCAGACACTCTCAGACACTCTCAGACACTCACTATCACTCTCTGACACTCTCTGACACTCTCTGACACTCACTATCACTCTCTGACACTCACTATCACTCTCGGACACTCTCTGACACTCTCTGACACTCACTATCACACTCTGACACTCTCTGACACTCACTATCACTCTCTGACACTCTCTGACACTCTCTGACACTCACTATCACTCTCTGACACTCTCAGACACTCACTATCACTCTCTGACACTCTCTGACACTCACTATCACTCTCTGACACTCTCTGACACTCACTATCACTCTCTGACACTCTCAGACACTCTCAGACACTCACTATCACTCTCTGACACTCACTATCACTCTCTGACACACTCTGACACTCACAATCACTCTCTGACATTCTCTGACACTCTCTGACACTCACAATCACTCTCTGACACGCTCTGACACTCTCAGACACTCACTATCACTCTCTGACACTCTCTGACACTCTCAGACACTCACTATCACTCTCTGACACTCTCTGACACACTCAGACAATCACTATCACTCTCTATCACTCTCTGACACTCTCTGACACTCACTATCACGCTCTGACACTCTCAGACAATCTCAGACACTCACTATCACTCTCTGACACTCTCTGACACTCACTATCACTCTCTGACACTTTCAGACACTCACTATCACTCTCTGACACTCTCTGACACTCTCAGACACTCACTATCACTTTCTATCACTCTCTGACACTCTCTGACACTCACTATCACTCTCTGACACTCTCAGACACTCACTATCACTCTCTGACACTCTCTGACACACTCAGACACTCACTATCACTCTCTATCACTCTCTGACACTCTCTGACACTCACTATCACGCTCTGACACTCTCAGACACTCTCAGACACTCACTATCACTCTCTGACACTCTCTGACACACTCAGACACTCACTATCACTCTCTATCACTCTCTGACACAATCTGACACTCACTATCACTCTCTGACACTCTCTGACACTCTCAGACACTCACTATCACTCTCTGACACTCTCTGACACACTCAGACACTCACTATCACTCTCTATCACTCTCTGACACACTCTGACACTCACTATCACGCTCAAACACTCTCAGACACTCTCAGACACTCACTATCACTCTCTGACACTCTCTGACACTCACTATCACTCTCTGACACTCTCTGACACTCACTATCACTCTCTGACACTCTCAGACACTCTCAGACACTCACTATCACTCTCTGACACTCTCTGACACACTCAGACACTCACTATCACTCTCTATCACTCTCTGACACTCACTATCACGCTCTGACACTCTCAGACACTCTCAGACACTCACTATCACTCTCTGACACTCTCTGACACACTCAGACACTCACTATCACTCTCTATCACTCTCTGACACTCTCTGACACTCACTATCACTCTCTGACACTCTCTGACACTCTCTGACACTCACTATCACTCTCTGACACTCTCTGACACTCTCTGACACTCACTATCACTCTCTGACACTCTCAGACACTCTCAGACACTCACTATCACTCTCTGACACTCTCTGACACTCACTATCACTCTCTGACACTCACTATCACTCTCTATCACTCTCTATCACTCTCTGACACTCTCAGACACTCTCTGACACTCACTATCACTCTCTGACACTCTCTGACACTCTCTGACACTCACTATCACTCTCTGACACTCTCTGACACTCACTATCACTCTCTGACACTCTCTGACACTCTCTGACACTCACTATCACTCTCTGACACTCTCTGACACTCTCTGGCACTCACTATCACTCTCTGACACTCTCAGACACTCTCAGACACTCACTATCACTCTCTGACACTCTCTGACACTCACTATCACTCTCTGACACTCTCTGACACACTCAGACACTCACTATCACTCTCTATCACTCTCTGACACTCTCTGACACTCACTATCACTCTCTGACACTCTCTGACACTCTCTGACACTCACTATCACTCTCTGACACTCTCTGACACTCACTATCACTCTCTGACACTCTCTGACACTCTCTGACACTCACTATCACTCTCTGACACTCTCTGACACACTCAGACACTCACTATCACTCTCTGATACTCTCTGACACTCTCTGACACTCACTATCACTCTCTGACAATCTCAGACACTCTCAGACACTCACTATCACTCTCTGACACTCACTATCACTCTCTGACACTCACTATCACTCTCTGACACTCTCTGACACACTCAGACACTCACTATCACTCTCTGACACTCTCTGACACTCTCTGACACTCACTATCACTCTCTGACACTCTCAGACACTCTCAGACACTCACTATCACTCTCTGACACTCACTATCACTCTCTGACACTCTCAGACACACACTATCACTCTCTGACACTCACTATCACTCTCTGACACTCTCTGACACACTCAGACACTCTCTGACACTCACTATCACTCTCTGACACTCTCTGACACACTCAGACACTCACTATCACTCTCTATCACTCTCTGACACTCACTATCACTCTCTGACACTCTCTGACACACTCAGACACTCACTATCACTCTCTATCACTCTCTGACACTCACTATCACTCTCTGACACTCTCTGACACTCTCTGACACTCACTATCACTCTCTGACACTCTCTGACACTCTCTGACACTCACTATCACTCTCTGACACTCTCTGACACTCTCTGACACTCACTATCACTCTCTGACACTCTCAGACACTCTCAGACACTCACTATCACTCTCTGACACTCTCTGACACTCACTATCACTCTCTGACACTCTCTGACACACTCAGACACTCACTATCACTCTCTATCACTCTCTGACACTCTCTGACACTCACTATCACTCTCTGACAATCTCAGACACTCTCAGACACTCTCAGACACTCACTATCACTCTCTGACACTCTCAGACACTCTCAGACACTCACTATCACTCTCTGACACTCTCTGACACTCACTATCACTCTCTGACACTCTCTGACACACTCAGACACTCACTATCACTCTCTATCACTCTCTGAAACTCTCTGACACTCACTATCACTCTCTGAAACTCTCAGACACTCTCAGACACTCACTATCACTCTCTGACACTCTCTGACACTCCCTATCACTCTCTGACACTCTCAGACACTCTCAGACACTCACTATCATTCTCTGACACTCTCAGACAGTCTCAGACACTCACTATCACTCTCTGACACTCTCTGACACACTCAGACACTCACTATCACTCTCTGACACTCTCTGACACTCTCTGACACTCACTATCACTCTCTGACACTCTCAGACACTCTCAGACACTCACTATCACTCTCTGACACTCTCAGACACTCACTATCACTCTCTGACACTCTCTGACACTCTCTGACACTCACTATCACTCTCTGACACTCTCAGACACTCTCAGACAAACACTATCACTCTCTGACACTCTCTGACACTCTCTGACACTCACTATCACTCTCTGACACTCTCAGACACTCACTATCACTCTCTGACACTCTCTGACACTCTCTGACACTCACTATCACTCTCTGACACTCTCAGACACTCTCAGACAAACACTATCACTCTCTGACACTCTCTGACACTCTCTGACACTCACTATCACTCTCTGACACTCTCAGACACTCTCAGACACTCACTATCACTCTCTGACACTCTCTGACACTCACTATCACTCTCTGACACTCTCAGACACTCTCAGACACTCACTATCACTCTCTGACACTCTCTGACACTCACTATCACTCTCTGACACTCTCAGACACTCTCAGACACTCACTATCACTCTCTGACACTCTCAGACACTCTCTGACACTCAAAGACACTCTCTATCACTCTCTGACACTCTCTGACACTCACTATCACTCTCTGACACTCTCAGACACTCTCAGACACTCACTATCACTCTCTGACACTCTCTGACACTCTCTGACACTCACTATCACTCTCTGACACTCTCTGACACTCACTATCACTCTCTGACACTCTCAGATACTCTCAGACACTCACTATCACTCTCTGACACTCTCAGAACTCTCAGACACTCTCAGACACTCTCAGACACTCACTATCACTCTCTGACACTCTCTGACACTCTCTGACACTCACTATCACTCTCTGACACTCACTATCACTCTCTGACACTCTCTGACACTCTCTGACACTCACTATCACTCTCTGACACTCTCTGACACTCACTATCACTCTCTGACACTCTCTGACACTCTCTGACACTCACTATCACTCTCTGACACTCTCTGACACACTCAGACACTCACTATCACTCTCTGATACTCTCTGACACTCTCTGACACTCACTATCACTCTCTGACACTCTCAGACACTCTCAGACACTCACTATCACTCTCTGACACTCACTATCACTCTCTGACACTCACTATCACTCTCTGACACTCTCTGACACACTCAGACACTCACTATCACTCTCTGACACTCTCTGACACTCTCTGACACTCACTATCACTCTCTGACACTCTCAGACACTCTCAGACACTCACTATCACTCTCTGACACTCACTATCACTCTCTGACACTCTCAGACACACACTATCACTCTCTGACACTCACTATCACTCTCTGACACTCTCTGACACACTCAGACACTCTCTGACACTCACTATCACTCTCTGACACTCTCTGACACACTCAGACACTCACTATCACTCTCTATCACTCTCTGACACTCACTATCACTCTCTGACACTCTCTGACACACTCAGACACTCACTATCACTCTCTATCACTCTCTGACACTCACTATCACTCTCTGACACTCTCTGACACTCTCTGACACTCACTATCACTCTCTGACACTCTCTGACACTCTCTGACACTCACTATCACTCTCTGACACTCTCTGACACTCACTATCACTCTCTGACACTCTCAGACACTCTCAGACACTCACTATCACTCTCTGACACTCTCTGACACTCACTATCACTCTCTGACACTCTCTGACACACTCAGACACTCACTATCACTCTCTATCACTCTCTGACACTCTCTGACACTCACTATCACTCTCTGACAATCTCAGACACTCTCAGACACTCTCAGACACTCACTATCACTCTCTGACACTCTCAGACACTCTCAGACACTCACTATCACTCTCTGACACTCTCTGACACTCACTATCACTCTCTGACACTCTCTGACACACTCAGACACTCACTATCACTCTCTATCACTCTCTGAAACTCTCTGACACTCACTATCACTCTCTGAAACTCTCAGACACTCTCAGACACTCACTATCACTCTCTGACACTCTCTGACACTCCCTATCACTCTCTGACACTCTCAGACACTCTCAGACACTCACTATCATTCTCTGACACTCTCAGACAGTCTCAGACACTCACTATCACTCTCTGACACTCTCTGACACACTCAGACACTCACTATCACTCTCTGACACTCTCTGACACTCTCTGACACTCACTATCACTCTCTGACACTCTCAGACACTCTCAGACACTCACTATCACTCTCTGACACTCTCAGACACTCACTATCACTCTCTGACACTCTCTGACACTCTCTGACACTCACTATCACTCTCTGACACTCTCAGACACTCTCAGACAAACACTATCACTCTCTGACACTCTCTGACACTCTCTGACACTCACTATCACTCTCTGACACTCTCAGACACTCACTATCACTCTCTGACACTCTCTGACACTCTCTGACACTCACTATCACTCTCTGACACTCTCAGACACTCTCAGACAAACACTATCACTCTCTGACACTCTCTGACACTCTCTGACACTCACTATCACTCTCTGACACTCTCAGACACTCTCAGACACTCACTATCACTCTCTGACACTCTCTGACACTCACTATCACTCTCTGACACTCTCAGACACTCTCAGACACTCACTATCACTCTCTGACACTCTCTGACACTCACTATCACTCTCTGACACTCTCAGACACTCTCAGACACTCACTATCACTCTCTGACACTCTCAGACACTCTCTGACACTCAAAGACACTCTCTATCACTCTCTGACACTCTCTGACACTCACTATCACTCTCTGACACTCTCAGACACTCTCAGACACTCACTATCACTCTCTGACACTCTCTGACACTCTCTGACACTCACTATCACTCTCTGACACTCTCTGACACTCACTATCACTCTCTGACACTCTCAGATACTCTCAGACACTCACTATCACTCTCTGACACTCTCAGAACTCTCAGACACTCTCAGACACTCTCAGACACTCACTATCACTCTCTGACACTCTCTGACACTCTCTGACACTCACTATCACTCTCTGACACTCACTATCACTCTCTGACACTCTCTGACACTCTCTGACACTCACTATCACTCTCTGACACTCTCTGACACTCACTATCACTCTCTGACACTCTCTGACACTCTCTGACACTCACTATCACTCTCTGACACTCTCAGACACTCACTATCACTCTCTGACACTCTCTGACACTCACTATCACTCTCTGACACTCTCAGACACTCTCAGACACTCACTATCACTCTCTGACACTCACTATCACTCTCTGACACACTCTGACACTCACAATCACTCTCTGACATTCTCTGACACTCTCTGACACTCACAATCACTCTCTGACACGCTCTGACACTCTCAGACACTCACTATCACTCTCTGACACTCTCTGACACTCTCAGACACTCACTATCACTCTCTGACACTCTCTGACACACTCAGACAATCACTATCACTCTCTATCACTCTCTGACACTCTCTGACACTCACTATCACGCTCTGACACTCTCAGACACTCTCAGACACTCACTATCACTCTCTGACACTCTCAGACACTCACTATCACTCTCTGACACTCTCTGACACTCTCTGACACTCACTATCACTCTCTGACACTCTCAGACACTCTCAGACAAACACTATCACTCTCTGACACTCTCTGACACTCTCTGACACTCACTATCACTCTCTGACACTCTCAGACACTCTCAGACACTCACTATCACTCTCTGACACTCTCTGACACTCACTATCACTCTCTGACACTCTCAGACACTCTCAGACACTCACTATCACTCTCTGACACTCTCTGACACTCACTATCACTCTCTGACACTCTCAGACACTCTCAGACACTCACTATCACTCTCTGACACTCTCAGACACTCTCTGACACTCAAAGACACTCACTATCACTCTCTGACACTCTCTGACACTCACTATCACTCTCTGACACTCTCAGACACTCTCAGACACTCACTATCACTCTCTGACACTCTCTGACACTCACTATCACTCTCTGACACTCTCTGACACTCACTATCACTCTCTGACACTCTCAGATACTCTCAGACACTCACTATCACTCTCTGACACTCTCAGACACTCTCAGACACTCTCAGACACTCTCAGACACTCACTATCACTCTCTGACACTCTCTGACACTCTCAGACACTCACTATCACTCTCTGACACTCACTATCACTCTCTGACACACTCTGACACTCACAATCACTCTCTGACATTCTCTGACACTCTCTGACACTCACAATCACTCTCTGACACGCTCTGACACTCTCAGACACTCACTATCACTCTCTGACACTCTCTGACACTCTCAGACACTCACTATCACTCTCTGACACTCTCTGACACACTCAGACAATCACTATCACTCTCTATCACTCTCTGACACTCTCTGACACTCACTATCACGCTCTGACACTCTCAGACACTCTCAGACACTCACTATCACTCTCTGACACTCTCTGACACTCACTATCACTCTCTGACACACTCAGACACTCACTATCACTCTCTATCACTCTCTGACACTCTCTGACACTCACTATCACGCTCTGACACTCTCAGACACTCTCAGACACTCACTATCACTCTCTGACACTCTCTGACACACTCAGACACTCACTATCACTCTCTATCACTCTCTGACACACTCTGACACTCACTATCACGCTCAAACACTCTCAGACACTCTCAGACACTCACTATCACTCTCTGACACTCTCTGACACTCACTATCACTCTCTGACACTCTCAGACACTCTCAGACACTCACTATCACTCTCTGACACTCTCTGACACACTCAGACACTCACTATCACTCTCTGACACTCTCTGACACTCACTATCACGCTCTGACACTCTCAGACACTCTCAGACACTCACTATCACTCTCTGACACTCTCTGACACACTCAGACACTCACTATCACTCTCTATCACTCTGTGACACTCTCAGACACTCACTATCACTTTCTATCACTCTCTGACACTCACTATCACTCTCTGACACTCTCAGACACTCTCAGACACTCACTATCACTCTCTGACACTCTCTGACACACTCAGACACTCACTATCACTCTCTATCACTCTCTGACACTCTCTGACACTCTCTGACACTCACTATCACGCTCTGACACTCTCAGAGACTCTCAGACACTCACTATCACTCTCTGACACTCTCAGACACTCACTATCACACTCTATCACTCTCTGACACTCTCTGACACTCACTATCACGCTCTGACACTCTCAGACACTCTCAGACGCTCACTATCACTCTCTGACACTCTCAGACACTCACTATCACACTCTATCACTCTCTGACACTCTCTGACACTCACTATCACGCTCTGACACTCTCAGACACTCTCAGACGCTCACTATCACTCTCTGACACTCTCTGACACTCACTATCACTCTCTGACACTCTCTGACACTCACTATCACTCTCTGACACTCTTAGACACTCTCAGACACTCACTATCACTCTCTGACACTCTCTGACACACTCAGACACTCACTATCACTCTCTATCACTCTCTGACACTCTCTGACACTCACTATCACGCTCTGACACTCTCAGACACTCTCAGACACTCACTATCACTCTCTGACACTCTCTGACACACTCAGGCACTCACTATCACTCACTATCAATCTCTGACACTCTCTGACACTCACTGTCACGCTCTGACACTCTCAGACACTCTCAGACACTCACTATCACTCTCTGACACTCTCTGACACTCACTATCACTCTCTGACACTCTCTGACACTCACTATCACTCTCTGACACTCTCTGACACTCTCAGACACTCACTATCACCCTCTATCACTCTCTGACACACTCAGACACTCACTATCACTCTCTATCACTCTCTGACACTCTCTGACACTCACTATCACGCTCTGACACTCTCAGACACTCTCAGACACTCACTATCACTCTCTGACACTCTCTGACACTCACTATCACTCTCTATCACTCTCTGACACTCCCAGACACTCACTATCACTCTCTGACTTTCTCTGACACTCACTATCACTCTCTATCACTCTCTGACACTCTCTGACACTCACTATCACTCTCTGACACTCTCTGACACTCACTATCACTCTCTGACACTCTCAGACACTCTCAGACACTCACTATCACTCTCTGACACTCTCTGACACTCTCAGACACTCACTATCACTCTCTATCACTCTCTGACACTCTCTGACACTCACTATCACTCTCTGACACTCTCAGACACTCTCAGACACTCACTATCACTCTCTGACACTCTCTGACACTCTCAGACACTCACTATCACTCTCTATCACTCTCAGACACTCACTATCACTCTCTATCACTCTCTGACACTCTCTGACACTCACTATCACGCTCTGACACTCTCAGACACTCTCAGACACTCACTATCACTCTCTGACACTCTCTGACACTCACTATCACTCTCTATCACTCTCTGAAACTCCCAGACACTCACTATCACTCTCTGACATTCTCTGACACTCACTATCACTCTCTATCACTCTCTGACACTCTCTGACACTCACTATCACTCTCTGACACTCTCTGACACTCACTATCACTCTCTGACACTCTCAGACACTCTCAGACACTCACTATCACTCTCTGACACTCTCTGACACTCTCAGACACTCACTATCACTCTCTATCACTCTCTGACACTCTCTGACACTCACTATCACTCTCTGAAACTCTCAGACACTCTCAGACACTCACTATCACTCTCTGACACTCTCTGACACACTCAGACACTCACTATCACTCTCTATCACTCTCTGACACTCTCTGACACTCACTATCACCCTCTGACACTCTCAGACACTCTCAGACACTCACTATCACTCTCTGACACTCTCTGACACACTCAGACACTCACTATCACTCTCTATCACTCTCTGACACTCTCTGACACTCACTATCACTCTCTGACACTCTCTGACACACTCAGACACTCACTATCACTCTCTATCACTCTCTGACACTCTCTGACACTCACTATCACTCTCTGACACTCTCAGACACTCACTATCACTCTCTGACAATCTCAGACACTCACTACCACTCTCTGACACTCTCAGACACTCTCTATCACTCTCTCTCACTCTTTATCACTCTTTGACACACTCTGACACTCTCTGACACTCACTATCACTCTCTGACACTCTCTGACACTCTCTGACACTCACTATCACTCTCTGACACTCTCTGACACTCTCAGACACTCACTATCACTCTCTATCACTCTCTGACACTCTCTGACACTCACTATCACTCTCTGACACTCTCTGACACTCTCAGACACTCACTATCACTCTCTATCACTCTCTGACACTCCCAGACACTCACTATCACTCTCTGACATTCTCTGACACTCACTATCACTCTCTATCACTCTCTGACACTCTCTGACACTCACTATCACTCTCTGACACTCTCTGACAGTCTCTGACACTCACTATCACTCTCTGACACTCTCTGACACTCTCAGACACTCACTATCACTCTCTATCACTCTCTGACACTCCCAGACACTCACTATCACTCTCTGACATTCTCTGACACTCACTATCACTCTCTATCACTCTCTGACACTCTCTGACACTCACTATCACTCTCTGACACTCTCAGACACTCTCAGACACTCACTATCACTCTCTGACACTCTCTGACACTCACTATCACTCTCTGACACTCTCTGACACTCTCAGACACTCACTATCACTCTCTGACACTCTCAGACACTCACTATCACTCTCTGACACTCTCTGACACTCTCTGAAACTCACTATCACTCTCTGACACTCTCTGACACTCTCAGACACTCACTATCACTCTCTATCACTCTCTGACACTCTCAGACACTCACTATCACTCTCTATCACTCTCTGACACTCCCAGACACTCACTATCACTCTCTGACATTCTCTGACACTCACTATCACTCTCTGACACTCTCTGACACTCACTATCACTCTCTGACACTCTCTGACACTCTCTGACACTCACTATCACTCTCTGACACTCTCTGACACTCTCAGACACTCACTATCACTCTCTATCACTCTCTGACACTCCCAGACACTCACTATCACTCTCTGACATTCTCTGACACTCACTATCACTCTCTATCACTCTCTGACACTCTCTGACACTCACTATCACTCTCTGACACTCTCTGACACTCTCAGACACTCACTATCAGTCTCTATCACTCTCTGACACTCACTAACACTCTCTGACACTCACTATCAATCTCTGACACTCTCTGACACTCTCAGACACTCACTATCACTCTCTATCACTCTCTGACACTCTCAGACACTCACTATCACTCTCTGACACTCTCTGACACTCTCAGACACTCACTATCACTCTCTATCACTCTCTGACACTCTCAGACACTCACTATCACTCTCTGACACTCGCAGACACTCACTATCACTCTCTGACACTCTCTGACACTCTCAGACACTCTCTATCACTCTCTGACACTCACTATCACTCTCTGACACTCACTATCACTCTCTGACACTCTCTGAAACTCACTTTCACTCTCTATCACTCTCTATCACTCTCTGACACTCTCTGACACTCACTATCACTCTCTGACACTCTCTGACACTCTCTGACACTCACTATCACTCTCTGACACTCTCAGACACTCACTATCACTCTCTATCACTCTCTGACACTCACTATCACTCTCTGACATTCTCTGACACTCACTATCACTCTCTATCACTCTCTGACACTCTCTGACACTCACTATCACTCTCTGACACTCTCTGACACTCACTATCACTCTCTGACACTCACTATCAATCTCTGACACTCTCTGACACTCTCAGACACTCACTATCACTCTCTATCACTCTCTGACACTCTCAGACACTCACTATCACTCTCTGACACTCTCTGACACTCTCAGACACTCACTATCACTCTCTATCACTCTCTGACACTCTCAGACACTCACTATCACTCTCTGACACTCGCAGACACTCACTATCACTCTCTGACACTCTCTGACACTCTCAGAAACTCTCTATCACTCTCTGACACTCACTATCACTCTCTGACACTCACTATCACTCTCTGACACTCTCTGAAACTCACTTTCACTCTCTATCACTCTCTATCACTCTCTGACACTCTCTGACACTCACTATCACTCTCTGACACTCTCTGACACTCTCTGACACTCACTATCACTCTCTGACACTCTCAGACACTCACTATCACTCTCTATCACTCTCTGACACTCACTATCACTCTCTGACATTCTCTGACACTCACTATCACTCTCTATCACTCTCTGACACTCTCTGACACTCACTATCACTCTCTGACACTCTCAGACACTCTCAGACACTCACTATCACTCTCTGACACTCTCTGACACTCTCAGACACTCACTATCACTCTCTATCACTCTCTGACACTCTCAGACACTCACTATCACTCTCTGACACTCTCAGACACTCACTATCACTCTCTGACACTCTCAGACACTCACTATCACTCTCTGACACTCTCTGACACTCACTATCACTCTCTGACACTCTCTGACACTCTCAGACACTCACTATCACTCTCTGACACTCTCAGACACTCACTATCACTCTCTGACACTCTCTGACACTCTCTGACACTCACTATCACTCTCTGACACTCTCTGACACTCTCAGACACTCACTATCACTCTCTATCACTCTCTGACACTCACTATCACTCTCTGACACTCACTATTACTCTCTGACACTCTCTGACACTCTCAGACACTCACTATCACTCTCTATCACTCTCTGACACTCTCAGACACTCACTATCACTCTCTGACACTCTCTGACACTCTCAGACACTCACTATCACTCTCTATCACTCTCTGACACTCTCAGACACTCACTATCACTCTCTGACACTCTCTGACACTCTCAGACACTCACTATCACTCTCTGACACTCTCTGACACTCTCAGACACTCACTATCACTCTCTGACACTCTCAGACACTCACTATCACTCTCTGACACTCTCTGACACTCTCAGACACTCACTATCACTCTCTGACACTCTCAGACACTCACTATCACTCTCTGACACTCTCTGACACTCTCTGACACTCACTATCACTCTCTGACACTCTCTGACACTCTCAGACACTCACTATCACTCTCTATCACTCTCTGACACTCACTATCACTCTCTGACACTCACTATCACTCTCTGACACTCTCTGACACTCTCAGACACTCACTATCACTCTCTATCACTCTCTGACACTCTCAGACACTCACTATCACTCTCTGACACTCTCTGACACTCTCAGACACTCACTATCACTCTCTATCACTCTCTGACACTCTCAGACACTCACTATCACTCTCTGACACTCTCTGACACTCTCAGACACTCACTATCACTCTCTGACACTCTCAGACACTCACTATCACTCTCTGACACTCTCTGACACTCTCAGACACTCTCTATCACTCTCTGACACTCACTATCACTCTCTGACACTCACTATCACTCTCTGACACTCTCTGACACTCACTATCACTCTCTATCACTCTCTGACACTCTCTGACACTCACTATCACTCTCTGACACTCTCTGACACTCTCTGACACTCACTATCACTCTCTGACACTCTCTGACACTCTCTGACACTCACTATCACTCTCTGACACTCTCTGACACTCTCTGACACTCACTATCACTCTCTGACAGTCTCAGACACTCACTATCACTCTCTGACACTCTCTGACACTATCAGACACTCTCTATCACTCTCTGACACTCACTATCACTCTCTGACACTCACTATCACTCTCTGACACTCTCTGACACTCACTATCACTCTCTATCACTCTCTGACACTCTCTGACACTCACTATCACTCTCTGACACTCTCTGACACTCTCTGACACTCACTATCACTCTCTGGCACTCTCTGACACTCCCAGACACTCTCAGACACTCACTATCACTCTCTATCACTCTCTGACACTCACTATCACTCTCTGACATTCTCTGACACTCACTATCACTCTCTATCACTCTCTGACACTGTCTGACACTCAGTATCACTCTCTGACACTCTCTGACACTCACTATCACTCTCTGACATTCTCTGACACTCACTATCACTCTCTATCACTGTCTGACACTCTCTGACACTCACTATCACTCTCTGACACTCACTATCACTCTCTGACACTCACTATCACTCTCTGACACTCTCTGACAGTCACTATCACTCTCTATCACTCTCTGACACTCTCTGACACTCACTATCACTCTCTGACACTCTCTGACACTCTCTGACACTCACTATCACTCTCTGACACTCTCTGACACTCTCTGACATTCACTATCACTCTCTGACACTCTCTGACACTCACTATCACTCTCTGACACTCTCAGACACTCACTATCACTCTCTGACACTCTCTGACACTATCAGACACTCTCTATCACTCTCTGACACTCACTATCACTCTCTGACACTCACTATCACTCTCTGACACTCTCTGACACTCACTATCACTCTCTATCACTCTCTGACACTCTCTGACACTCACTATCACTCTCTGACACTCTCTGACACTCACTATCACTCTCTGGCACTCTCTGACACTCCCAGGCACTCTCAGACACTCACTATCACTCTCTATCACTCTCTGACACTCACTATCACTCTCTGACATTCTCTGACACTCACTATCACTCTCTATCACTCTCTGACACTCTCTGACACTCACTATCACTCTCTGACACTCTCTGACACTCACTATCACTCTCTGACATTCTCTGACACTCACTATCACTCTCTATCACTGTCTGACACTCTCTGACACTCACTATCACTCTCTGACACTCTCAGACACTCTCAGACACTCACTATCACTCTCTGACACTCTCTGACACTCTCAGACACTCACTATCACTCTCTATCACTCTCTGACACTCTCAGACACTCACTATCACTCTCTGACACTCTCTGACACTCTCAGACACTCACTATCACTCTCTGACACTCTCAGACACTCACTATCACTCTCTGACACTCTCAGACACTCACTACCACTCTCTGACACTCTCTGACACTCTCAGACACTCACTATCACTCTCTGACACTCTCAGACACTCACTATCACTCTCTGACACTCTCAGACACTCACTACCACTCTCTGACACTCTCAGACACTCTCTATCACTCTCTCTCACTCTTTATCACTCTTTGACACACTCTGACACTCTCTGACACTCACTATCACTCTCTGACACTCTCTGACACTCTCTGACACTCACTATCACTCTCTGACACTCTCTGACACTCTCAGACACTCACTATCAGTCTCTATCACTCTCTGACACTCTCTGACACTCACTATCACTCTCTGACACTCTCTGACACTCTCTGACACTCACTATCACTCTCTGACACTATCTGACACTCTCAGACACTCACTATCACTCTCTATCACTCTCTGACAGTCACTATCACTCTCTGACACTCTCTGACACTCTCAGACACTCACTATCACTCTCTATCACTCTCTGACACTCCCAGACACTCACTATCACTCTCTGACATTCTCTGACACTCACTATCACTCTCTATCACTCTCTGACACTCTCTGACACTCACTGTCACTCTCTGACACTCTCTGACACTCTCTGACACTCACTATCACTCTCTGACACTCTCTGACACTCTCAGACACTCACTATCACTCTCTGACACTCTCAGACACTCACTATCACTCACTGACACTCTCTGACACTCTCAGACACTCTCTATCACTCTCTGACACTCACTATCACTCTCTGACACTCACTATCACTCTCTGACACTCTCTGACACTCACTATCACTCTCTATCACTCTCTGACACTCTCTGACACTCACTATCACTCTCTGACACTCTCTGACACTCTCTGACACTCACTATCACTCTCTGACACTCTCTGACACTCTCAGACACTCTCAGACACTCACTATCACTCTCTATCACTCTCTGACACTCACTATCACTCTCTGACATTCTCTGACACTCACTATCACTCTCTATCACTCTCTGACACTCTCTGACACTCACTATCACTCTCTGACACTCTCTGACACTCTCAGACACTCACTATCACTCTCTATCACTCTCTGACACTCTCAGACACTCACTATCACTCTCTGACACTCTCTGACACTCTCAGACACTCACTATCACTCTCTGACACTCTCAGACACTCACTATCACTCTCTGACACTCTCAGACACTCACTACCACTCTCTGACACTCTCAGACACTCACTACCACTCTCTGACACTCTCAGACACTCTCTATCACTCTCTCTCACTCTTTATCACTCTTTGACACTCTCTGACACTCTCTGACACTCACTATCACTCTCTGACACTCTCTGACACTCTCTGACACTCACTATCACTCTCTGACACTCTCTGACACTCTCAGACACTCACTATCACTCTCTATCACTCTCTGACACTCTCTGACACTCACTATCACTCTCTGACACTCTCTGACACTCACAATCACTCTCTGACACTCTCAGACACTCACTATCACTCTCTATCACTCTCTGACACTCACTATCACTCTCTGACACTCTCTGACACTCTCAGACACTCACTATCACTCTCTATCACTCTCTGACACTCCCAGACACTCACTATCACTCTCTGACATTATCTGACACTCACTATCACTCTCTATCACTCTCTGACACTCTCTGACACTCACTGTCACTCTCTGACATTCTCTGACACTCACTATCACTCTCTATCACTCTCTGACACTCTCTGACACTCACTATCACTCTCTATCACTCTCAGACACTCTCAGACACTCACTATCACTCTCTGACACTCTCTAACACTCACTATCACTCTCTGACACTCTCTGACACTCTCAGACACTCACTATCACTCTCTGACACTCTCTGACACTCTCAGACACTCACTATCACTCTCTGACACTCTCAGACACTCACTATCACTCTCTGACACTCTCAGACACTCACTACCACTCTCTGACACTCTCAGACACTCTCTATCACTCTCTCTCACTCTTTATCACTCTTTGACACTCTCTGACACTCTCTGACACTCACTATCACTCTCTGACACTCTCTGACACTCTCTGACACTCTCAGACACTCACTACCACTCTCTGACACTCTCAGACACTCTCTATCACTCTCTCTCACTCTTTATCACTCTTTGACACTCTCTGACACTCTCTGACACTCACTATCACTCTCTGACACTCTCTGACACTCTCTGACACTCACTATCACTCTCTGACACTCTCTGACACTCTCAGACACTCACTATCACTCTATATCACTCTCTGACACTCTCTGACACTCACTATCACTCTCTGACACTCTCTGACACTCTCTGACACTCACTATCACTCTCTGACACTCTCAGACACTCACTATCTCTCTCTATCACTCTCTGACACTCACTATCACTCTCTGATACTCTCTGACACTCTCAGACACTCACTATCACTCTCTATCACTCTCTGACACTCCCAGACACTCACTATCACTCTCTGACATTCTCTGACACTCACTATCACTCTCTATCACTCTCTGACACTCTCTGACACTCACTGTCACTCTCTGACACTCTCTGACACTCTCTGACACTCACTATCACTCTCTGACACTCTCTGACACTCTCAGACACTCACTATCACTCTCTATCACTCTCTGACACTCCCAGACACTCACTATCACTCTCTGACATTCTCTGACACTCACTATCACTCTCTATCACTCTCTGACACTCTCTGACACTCACTATCACTCTCTGACATTCTCTGACACTCACTATCACTCTCTATCACTCTCTGACACTCTCTGACACTCACTATCACTCTCTGACACTCTCAGACACTCTCAGACACTCACTATCACTCTCTGACACTCTCTGACACTCTCAGACACTCACTATCACTCTCTGACACTCTCAGACACTCTCAGACACTCACTATCACTCTCTATCACACTCTCAGACACTCACTATCACTCTCTATCACTCTCTGACACTCTCAGACACTCACTATCACTCTCTGACACTCTCTGACACTCTCAGACTCTCACTATCACTCTCTGACACTCTCAGACACTCACTATCACTCTCTGACACTCTCAGACACTCACTACCACTCTCTGACACTCTCAGACACTCTCTATCACTCTCTCTCACTCTTTATCACTCTTTGACTCACTCTGACACTCTCTGACACTCACTATCACTCTCTGAAACTCTCTGACTCTCTCTGACACTCACTATCACTCTCTATAACTCTCTGACACTCTCTGACACTCACTATCACTCTCTGACACTCTCTGACACTCTCTGACACTCACTATCACTCTCTGACACTCTCAGACACTCACTATCACTCTCTATCACTCTCTGACAGTCACTATCACTCTCTGACACTCTCTGACACTCTCAGACACTCACTATCACTCTCTATCACTCTCTGACACTCCCAGACACTCACTATCACTCTCTGACATTCTCTGACACTCACTATCACTCTCTATCACTCTCTGACACTCTCTGACACTCACTGTCACTCTCTGACACTCTCTGACACTCTCTGACACTCACTATCACTCTCTGACACTCTCTGACACTCTCAGACACTCACTATCACTCTCTATCACTCTCTGACACTCCCAGACACTCACTATCACTCTCTGACATTCTCTGACACTCACTATCACTCTCTATCACTCTCTGACACTCTCTGACACTCACTATCACTCTCTATCACTCTCTGACACTCTCTGACACTCTCTTGCACTCACTATCACTCTCTGACACTCTCTGACACTCTCAGACACTCACTATCACTCTCTATCACTCTCTGACACTCCCAGACACTCACTATCACTCTCTGACATTCTCTGACACTCACTATCACTCTCTATCACTCTCTGACACTCTCTGACACTCACTATCACTCTCTATCACTCTCTGACACTCTCAGACACTCACTATCACTCTCTGACACTCTCTGACACTCTCAGACACTCACTATCACTCTCTGACACTCTCAGACACTCACTATCACTCACTGACACTCTCTGACACTCTCAGACACTCTCTATCACTCTCTGACACTCACTATCACTCTCTGACACTCACTATCTCTCTCTGACACTCTCTGACACTCACTATCACTCTCTATCACTCTCTGACACTCTCTGACACTCACTATCACTCTCTGACACTCTCAGACACTCACTATCACTCACTGACACTCTCTGACACTCTCAGACACTCTCTATCACTCTCTGACACTCACTATCACTCTCTGACACTCACTATCACTCTCTGACACTCTCTGACACTCACTATCACTCTCTATCACTCTCTGACACTCTCTGACACTCACTATCACTCTCTGAAACTCTCTGACACTCTCTGACACTCACTATCACTCTCTGACACTCTCTGACACTCTCAGACACTCTCAGACACTCACTATCACTCTCTATCACTCTCTGACACTCACTATCACTCTCTGACATTCTCTGACACTCACTATCACTCTCTATCACTCTCTGACGCTCTCTGACACTCACTATCACTCTCTGACACTCTCAGACACTCTCAGACACTCTCTGACACTCTCTGACACTCTCAGACACTCACTATCACTCTCTATCACTCTCTGACACTCTCAGACACTCACTATTACTCTCTGACACTCTCAGACACTCACTATCACTCTCTGACACTCTCAGACACTCACTATCACTCTCTGACTCTCAGACACTCACTACCACTCTCTGACACTCTCAGACACTCTCTATCACTCTCTCTCACTCTTTATCACTCTTTGACACACTCTGACACTCACTATCACTCTCTGACACTCACTATCACTCTCTATCACTCTCTGACACTCTCTGACACTCACTATCACTCTCTGACACTCTCAGACACTCTCAGACACTCACTATCACTCTCTGACACTCTCTGACACTCACTATCACTCTCTATCAATCTCTGACACTCTCTGACACTCACTATCACTCTCTGACACTCTCTGACACTCTCTGACACTCACTATCACTCTCTGACACTCTCTGACACTCTCTGACACTCACTATCACTCTCTGACACTCTCTGACACTCTCTGACACTCACTATCACTCTCTGACACTCTCAGACACTCACTATCACTCTCTGACACTCTCTGACACTATCAGACACTCTCTATCACTCTCTGACACTCACTATCACTCTCTGACACTCACTATCACTCTCTGACACTCTCTGACACTCACTATCACTCTCTATCACTCTCTGACACTCTCTGACACTCACTATCACTCTCTGACACTCTCTGACACTCTCTGACACTCACTATCACTCTCTGGCACTCTCTGACACTCCCAGACACTCTCAGACACACACTATCACTCTCTATCACTCTCTGACACTCACTATCACTCTCTGACATTCTCTGACACTCACTATCACTCTCTATCACTCTCTGACACTCTCTGACACTCACTATCACTCTCTGACACTCTCTGACACTCACTATCACTCTCTGACATTCTCTGACACTCACTATCACTCTCTATCACTGTCTGACACTCTCTGACACTCACTATCACTCTCTGACACTCTCAGACACTCTCAGACACTCACTATCACTCTCTGACACTCTCTGACACTCTCAGACACTCACTATCACTCTCTATCACTCTCTGACACTCTCAGACACTCACTGTCACTCTCTGACACTCTCTGACACTCTCAGACACTCACTACCACTCTCTGACACTCTCAGACACTCTCTATCACTCTCTCTCACTCTTTATCACACTTTGACACACTCTGACACTCTCTGACACTCACTATCACTCTCTGACACTCTCTGACACTCTCTGACACTCACTATCACTCTCTGACACTCTCTGACACTCTCAGACACTCACTATCAGTCTCTATCACTCTCTGACACTCTCTGACACTCACTATCACTCTCTGACACTCTCTGACACTCTCTGACACTCTCTGACACTCACTATCACTCTCTGACACTCTCTGACACTCTCAGACACTCACTATCACTCTCTGACACTCTCAGACACTCACTATCACTCACTGACACTCTCTGACACTCTCAGACACTCTCTATCACTCTCTGACACTCACTATCACTCTCTGACACTCACTATCACTCTCTGACACTCTCTGACACTCACTATCACTCTCTATCACTCTCTGACACTCTCTGACACTCACTATCACTCTCTGACACTCTCTGACACTCTCTGACACTCACTATCACTCTCTGACACTCTCTGACACTCTCAGACACTCTCAGACACTCACTATCACTCTCTATCACTCTCTGACACTCACTATCACTCTCTGACATTCTCTGACACTCACTATCACTCTCTATCACTCTCTGACACTCTCTGACACTCACTATCACTCTCTGACACTCTCTGACACTCTCAGACACTCACTATCACTCTCTATCACTCTCTGACACTATCTGACACTCTCAGACACTCACTATCACTCTCTATCACTCTCTGACAGTCACTATCACTCTCTGACACTCTCTGACACTCTCAGACACTCACTATCACTCTCTATCACTCTCTGACACTCCCAGACACTCACTATCACTCTCTGACATTCTCTGACACTCACTATCACTCTCTATCACTCTCTGACACTCTCTGACACTCACTGTCACTCTCTGACACTCTCTGACACTCTCTGACACTCACTATCACTCTCTGACACTCTCTGACACTCTCAGACACTCACTATCACTCTCTGACACTCTCAGACACTCACTATCACTCACTGACACTCTCTGACACTCTCAGACACTCTCTATCACTCTCTGACACTCACTATCACTCTCTGACACTCACTATCACTCTCTGACACTCTCTGACACTCACTATCACTCTCTATCACTCTCTGACACTCTCTGACACTCACTATCACTCTCTGACACTCTCTGACACTCTCTGACACTCACTATCACTCTCTGACACGCTCTGACACTCACTATCACTCTCTATCACTCTCTGACAGTCACTATCACTCTCTGACACTCTCTGACACTCTCAGACCCTCACTATCACTCTCTATCACTCTCTGACACTCCCAGACACTCACTATCACTCTCTGACATTCTCTGACACTCACTATCACTCTCTATCACTCTCTGACACTCTCTGACACTCACTGTCACTCTCTGACACTCTCTGACACTCTCTGACACTCACTATCACTCTCTGACACTCTCTGACACTCTCAGACACTCACTATCACTCTCTGACACTCTCAGACACTCACTATCACTCACTGACACTCTCTGACACTCTCAGACACTCTCTATCACTCTCTGACACTCACTATCACTCTCTGACACTCACTATCACTCTCTGACACTCTCTGACACTCACTATCACTCTCTATCACTCTCTGACACTCTCTGACACTCACTATCACTCTCTGACACTCTCTGACACTCTCTGACACTCACTATCACTCTCTGACACTCTCTGACACTCTCAGACACTCTCAGACACTCACTATCACTCTCTATCACTCTCTGACACTCTCAGACACTCACTATCACTCTCTGACACTCTCTGACAGTCTCAGACACTCACTATCACTCTCTGACACTCTCAGACACTCACTATCACTCTCTGACACTCTCAGACACTCACTACCACTCTCTGACACTCTCAGACACTCTCTATCACTCTCTCTCACTCTTTATCACTCTTTGACACTCTCTGACACTCTCTGACACTCACTATCACTCTCTGACACTCTCTGACACTCTCTGACACTCTCTGACACTCTCAGACACTCACTACCACTCTCTGACACTCTCAGACACTCTCTATCACTCTCTCTCACTCTTTATCACTCTTTGACACTCTCTGACACTCTCTGACACTCACTATCACTCTCTGACACTCTCTGACACTCTCTGACACTCACTATCACTCTCTGACACTCTCTGACACTCTCAGACACTCACTATCACTCTCTATCACTCTCTGACACTCTCTGACACTCACTATCACTCTCTGACACTCTCTGACACTCTCTGACACTCACTATCACTCTCTGACACTCTCAGACACTCACTATCACTCTCTATCACTCTCTGACACTCACTATCACTCTCTGACACTCTCTGACACTCTCAGACACTCACTATCACTCTCTATCACTCTCTGACACTCCCAGAAACTCACTATCACTCTCTGACATTCTCTGACACTCACTATCACTCTCTATCACTCTCTGACACTCTCTGACACTCACTGTCACTCTCTGACACTCTCTGACACTCTCTGACACTCACTATCACTCTCTGACACTCTCTGACACTCTCAGACACTCACTATCACTCTCTATCACTCTCTGACACTCCCAGACACTCACTATCACTCTCTGACATTCTCTGACACTCACTATCACTCTCTATCACTCTCTGACACTCTCTGACACTCACTATCACTCTCTGACATTCTCTGACACTCACTATCACTCTCTATCACTCTCTGACACTCTCTGACACTCACTATCACTCTCTGACACTCTCTGACACTCCCAGACACTCACTATCACTCTCTGACATTCTCTGACACTCACTATCACTCTCTATCACTCTCTGACACTCTCTGACACTCACTATCACTCTCTGACACTCTCTGACACTCACTATCACTCTCTGACATTCTCTGACACTCACTATCACTCTCTATCACTCTCTGACACTCTCTGACACTCACTATCACTCTCTGACACTCTCAGACACTCTCAGACACTCACTATCACTCTCTGACACTCTCTGACACTCTCAGACACTCACTATCACTCTCTGACACTCTCTGACACTCTCAGACACTCACTATCACTCTCTGACACTCTCTGACACTCTCAGACACTCACTATCACTCTCTGACACTCTCTGACACTCTCAGACACTCACTATCACTCTCTGACACTCTCAGACACTCACTATCACTCTCTGACACTCTCAGACACTCACTACCACTCTCTGACACTCTCAGACACTCTCTATCACTCTCTCTCACTCTTTATCACTCTTTGACACTCTCTGACACTCTCTGACACTCACTATCACTCTCTGACACTCTCTGACACTCTCTGACACTCTCTGACACTCTCAGACACTCACTACCACTCTCTGACACTCTCAGACACTCTCTATCACTCTCTCTCACTCTTTATCACTCTTTGACACTCTCTGACACTCTCTGACACTCACTATCACTCTCTGACACTCTCTGACACTCTCTGACACTCACTATCACTCTCTGACACTCTCTGACACTCTCAGACACTCACTATCACTCTCTATCACTCTCTGACACTCTCTGACACTCACTATCACTCTCTGACACTCTCTGACACTCTCTGACACTCACTATCACTCTCTGACACTCTCAGACACTCACTATCACTCTCTATCACTCTCTGACACTCACTATCACTCTCTGACACTCTCTGACACTCTCAGACACTCACTATCACTCTCTGACACTCTCTGACACTCTCAGACACTCACTATCACTCTCTGACACTCTCAGACACTCACTATCACTCTCTGACACTCTCAGACACTCACTACCACTCTCTGACACTCTCTGACACTCTCAGACACTCACTATCACTCTCTGACACTCTCAGACACTCACTATCACTCTCTGACACTCTCAGACACTCACTACCACTCTCTGACACTCTCAGACACTCTCTATCACTCTCTCTCACTCTTTATCACTCTTTGACACACTCTGACACTCTCTGACACTCACTATCACTCTCTGACACTCTCTGACACTCTCTGACACTCACTATCACTCTCTGATACTCTCTGACACTCTCAGACACTCACTATCACTCTCTGACACTCTCAGACACTCACTATCACTCTCTGACACTCTCAGACACTCACTACCACTCTCTGACACTCTCTGACACTCTCAGACACTCACTATCACTCTCTGACACTCTCAGACACTCACTATCACTCTCTGACTCTCTCAGACACTCACTACCACTCTCTGACACTCTCAGACACTCTCTATCACTCTCTCTCACTCTTTATCACTCTTTGACACACTCTGACACTCTCTGACACTCACTATCACTCTCTGACACTCTCTGACACTCTCTGACACTCACTATCAGTCTCTGACACTCTCTGACACTCTCAGACACTCACTATCAGTCTCTATCACTCTCTGACACTCTCTGACACTCACTATCACTCTCTGACACTCTCTGACACTCTCTGACACTCTCTGACACTCACTATCACTCTCTGACACTCTCTGACACTCTCAGACACTCACTATCACTCTCTGACACTCTCAGACACTCACTATCACTCACTGACACTCTCTGACACTCTCAGACACTCTCTATCACTCTCTGACACTCACTATCACTCTCTGACACTCACTATCACTCTCTGACACTCTCTGACACTCACTATCACTCTCTATCACTCTCTGACACTCTCTGACACTCACTATCACTCTCTGACACTCTCTGACACTCTCTGACACTCACTATCACTCTCTGACACTCTCTGACACTCTCAGACACTCTCAGACACTCACTATCACTCTCTATCACTCTCTGACACTCACTATCACTCTCTGACATTCTCTGACACTCACTATCACTCTCTATCACTCTCTGACACTCTCTGACACTCACTATCACTCTCTGACACTCTCTGACACTCTCAGACACTCACTATCACTCTATATCACTCTCTGACACTATCTGACACTCTCAGACACTCACTATCACTCTCTATCACTCTCTGACAGTCACTATCACTCTCTGACACTCTCTGACACTCTCAGACACTCACTATCACTCTCTATCACTCTCTGACACTCCCAGACACTTACTATCACTCTCTGACATTCTCTGACACTCACTATCACTCTCTATCACTCTCTGACACTCTCTGACACTCACTGTCACTCTCTGACACTCTCTGACACTCTCTGACACTCACTATCACTCTCTGACACTCTCTGACACTCTCAGACACTCACTATCACTCTCTGACACTCTCAGACACTCACTATCACTCACTGACACTCTCTGACACTCTCAGACACTCTCAATCACTCTCTGACACTCACTATCACTCTCTGACACTCACTATCACTCTCTGACACTCTCTGACACTCACTATCACTCTCTATCACTCTCTGACACTCTCTGACACTCACTATCACTCTCTGACACTCTCTGACACTCTCTGACACTCACTATCACTCTCTGACACTCTCTGACACTCTCAGACACTCTCAGACACTCACTATCACTCTCTATCACTCTCTGACACTCACTATCACTCTCTGACATTCTCTGACACTCACTATCACTCTCTATCACTCTCTGACACTCTCTGACACTCACTATCACTCTCTGAAACTCTCTGACACTCTCAGACACTCACTATCACTCTCTATCACTCTCTGACACTCTCAGACACTCACTATCACTCTCTGACACTCTCTGACACTCTCAGACACTCACTATCACTCTCTGACACTCTCAGACACTCACTATCACTCTCTGACACTCTCAGACACTCACTATCACTCTCTGACACTCTCAGACACTCACTACCACTCTCTGACACTCTCAGACACTCTCTATCACTCTCTCTCACTCTTTATCACTCTTTGCCACTCTCTGACACTCTCTGACACTCACTATCACTCTCTGACACTCTCTGACACTCTCTGACACTCTCTGACACTCTCAGACACTCACTACCACTCTCTGACACTCTCAGACACTCTCTATCACTCTCTCTCACTCTTTATCACTCTTTGACACTCTCTGACACTCTCTGACACTCACCATCACTCTCTGACACTCTCTGACACTCTCTGACACTCACTATCACTCTCTGACACTCTCTGACACTCTCAGACACTCACTATCACTCTCTATCACTCTCTGACACTCTCTGACACTCACTATCACTCTCTGACACTCTCTGACACTCTCTGACACTCACTATCACTCTCTGACACTCTCAGACACTCACTATCACTCTCTATCACTCTCTGACACTCACTATCACTCTCTGACACTCTCTGACACTCTCAGACACTCACTATCACTCTCTATCACTCTCTGACACTCCCAGACACTCACTATCACTCTCTGACATTCTCTGACACTCACTATCACTCTCTATCACTCTCTGACACTCACTGTCACTCTCTGACACTCTCTGACACTCTCTGACACTCACTATCACTCTCTGACACTCTCTGACACTCTCAGACACTCACTATCACTCTCTATCACTCTCTGACACTCCCAGACACTCACTATCACTCTCTGACATTCTCTGACACTCACTATCACTCTCTATCACTCTCTGACACTCTCTGACACTCACTATCACTCTCTGACATTCTCTGACACTCACTATCACTCTCTATCACTCTCTGACACTCTCTGACACTCACTATCACTCTCTGGCACTCTCTGACACTCCCAGACACTCACTATCACTCTCTGACATTCTCTGACACTCACTATCACTCTCTATCACTCTCTGACACTCTCTGACACTCACTATCACTCTCTGACACTCTCTGACACTCACTATCACTCTCTGACAGTCTCTGACACTCACTATCACTCTCTATCACTCTCTGACACTCTCTGACACTCACTATCACTCTCTGACACTCTCAGACACTCTCAGACACTCACTATCACTCTCTGACACTCTCTGACACTCTCAGACACTCACTATCACTCTCTGACACTCTCTGACACTCTCAGACACTCACTATCACTCTCTGACACTCTCTGACACTCTCAGACACTCACTATCACTCTCTGACACTCTCTGACACTCTCAGACACTCACTATCACTCTCTGACACTCTCAGACACTCACTATCACTCTCTGACACTCTCTGACACTCTCAGACACTCACTATCACTCTCTGACACTCTCTGACACTCTCAGACACTCACTATCACTCTCTGACACTCTCTGACACTCTCAGACACTCACTATCACTCTCTGACACTCTCAGACACTCACTATCACTCTCTGACACTCTCAGACACTCACTACCACTCTCTGACACTCTCAGACACTCTCTATCACTCTCTCTCACTCTTTATCACTCTTTGACACTCTCTGACACTCTCTGACACTCACTATCACTCTCTGACACTCTCTGACACTCTCTGACACTCTCTGACACTCTCAGACACTCACTACCACTCTCTGACACTCTCAGACACTCTCTATCACTCTCTCTCACTCTTTATCACTCTTTGACACTCTCTGACACTCTCTGACACTCACTATCACTCTCTGACACTCTCTGACACTCTCTGACACTCTCTGACACTCTCTGACACTCTCTGACACTCACTATCACTCTCTGACACTCTCTGACACTCTCAGACACTCACTATCACTCTCTATCACTCTCTGACACTCTCTGACACTCACTATCACTCTCTGACACTCTCTGACACTCTCTGACACTCACTATCACTCTCTGACACTCTCAGACACTCACTATCACTCTCTATCACTCTCTGACACTCACTATCACTCTCTGACACTCTCTGACACTCTCAGACACTCACTATCACTCTCTGACACTCTCAGACACTCACTATCACTCACTGACACTCTCTGACACTCTCAGACACTCTCTATCACTCTCTGACACTCACTATCACTCTCTGACACTCACTATCACTCTCTGACACTCTCTGACACTCACTATCACTCTCTATCACTCTCTGACACTCTCTGACACTCACTATCACTCTCTGAAACTCTCTGACACTCTCTGACACTCACTATCACTCTCTGACACTCTCTGACACTCTCAGACACTCTCAGACACTCACTATCACTCTCTATCACTCTCTGACACTCACTATCACTCTCTGACATTCTCTGACACTCACTATCACTCTCTATCACTCTCTGACGCTCTCTGACACTCACTATCACTCTCTGACACTCTCAGACACTCTCAGACACTCTCTGACACTCTCTGACACTCTCAGACACTCACTATCACTCTCTATCACTCTCTGACACTCTCAGACACTCACTATTACTCTCTGACACTCTCAGACACTCACTATCACTCTCTGACACTCTCAGACACTCACTATCACTCTCTGACACTCTCAGACACTCACTACCACTCTCTGACACTCTCAGACACTCTCTATCACTCTCTCTCACTCTCTGACGCTCTCTGACACTCACTATCACTCTCTGACACTCTCTGACACTCTCTGACACTCTCTGACACTCTCTGACACTCTCTGACACTCACTATCACTCTCTGACACTCTCTGACACTCTCAGACACTCACTATCACTCTCTATCACTCTCTGACACTCTCTGACACTCACTATCACTCTCTGACACTCTCTGACACTCTCTGACACTCACTATCACTCTCTGACACTCTCAGACACTCACTATCACTCTCTATCACTCTCTGACACTCACTATCACTCTCTGACACTCTCTGACACTCTCAGACACTCACTATCACTCTCTATCACTCTCTGACACTCCCAGACACTCACTATCACTCTCTGACATTCTCTGACACTCACTATCACTCTCTATCACTCTCTGACACTCTCTGACACTCACTGTCACTCTCTGACACTCTCTGACACTCTCTGACACTCACTATCACTCTCTGACACTCTCTGACACTCTCAGACACTCACTATCACTCTCTATCACTCTCTGACACTCCCAGACACTCACTATCACTCTCTGACATTCTCTGACACTCACTATCACTCTCTATCACTCTCTGACACTCTCTGACACTCACTATCACTCTCTGACATTCTCTGACACTCACTATCACTCTCTATCACTCTCTGACACTCTCTGACACTCACTATCACTCTCTGACACTCTCAGACACTCTCAGACACTCACTATCACTCTCTGACACTCTCTGACACTCTCAGACACTCACTATCACTCTCTGACACTCTCAGACACTCTCAGACACTCACTATCACTCTCTATCACTCTCTGACACTCTCAGACACTCACTATCACTCTCTGACACTCTCTGACACTCTCAGACTCTCACTATCACTCTCTGACACTCTCAGACACTCACTATCACTCTCTGACACTCTCAGACACTCACTACCACTCTCTGACACTCTCAGACACTCTCTATCACTCTCTCTCACTCTTTATCACTCTTTGACACACTCTGACACTCTCTGACACTCACTATCACTCTCTGAAACTCTCTGACTCTCTCTGACACTCACTATCACTCTCTGACACTCTCTGACACTCACTATCACTCTCTGACACTCTCTGACACTCTCTGACACTCACTATCACTCTCTGACACTATCTGACACTCTCAGACACTCACTATCACTCTCTATCACTCTCTGACAGTCACTATCACTCTCTGACACTCTCTGACACTCTCAGACACTCACTATCACTCTCTATCACTCTCTGACACTCCCAGACACTCACTATCACTCTCTGACATTCTCTGACACTCACTATCACTCTCTATCACTCTCTGACACTCTCTGACACTCACTGTCACTCTCTGACACTCTCTGACACTCTCTGACACTCACTATCACTCTCTGACACTCTCTGACACTCTCAGACACTCACTATCACTCTCTATCACTCTCTGACACTCCCAGACACTCACTATCACTCTCTGACATTCTCTGACACTCACTATCACTCTCTATCACTCTCTGACACTCTCTGACACTCACTATCACTCTCTGACATTCTCTGACACTCACTATCACTCTCTATCACTCTCTGACACTCCCAGACACTCACTATCACTCTCTGACATTCTCTGACACTCACTATCACTCTCTATCACTCTCTGACACTCTCTGACACTCACTATCACTCTCTATCACTCTCTGACACTCTCAGACACTCACTATCACTCTCTGACACTCTCTGACACTCTCAGACACTCACTATCACTCTCTGACACTCTCAGACACTCACTATCACTCACTGACACTCTCTGACACTCTCAGACACTCTCTATCACTCTCTGACACTCACTATCACTCTCTGACACTCACTATCACTCTCTGACACTCTCTGACACTCACTATCACTCTCTATCACTCTCTGACACTCTCTGACACTCACTATCACTCTCTGAAACTCTCTGACACTCTCTGACACTCACTATCACTCTCTGACACTCTCTGACACTCTCAGACACTCTCAGACACTCACTATCACTCTCTATCACTCTCTGACACTCACTATCACTCTCTGACATTCTCTGACACTCACTATCACTCTCTATCACTCTCTGACGCTCTCTGACACTCACTATCACTCTCTGACACTCTCAGACACTCTCAGACACTCTCTGACACTCTCTGACACTCTCAGACACTCACTATCACTCTCTATCACTCTCTGACACTCTCAGACACTCACTATTACTCTCTGACACTCTCAGACACTCACTATCACTCTCTGACACTCTCAGACACTCACTATCACTCTCTGACACTCTCAGACACTCACTACCACTCTCTGACACTCTCAGACACTCTCTATCACTCTCTCTCACTCTTTATCACTCTTTGACACACTCTGACACTCTCTGACACTCACTATCACTCTCTGACACTCTCTGACACTCTCTGACACTCACTATCACTCTCTGACACTCTCTGACACTCTCAGACACTCACTATCACTCTCTATCACTCTCTGACACTCTCTGACACTCACTATCACTCTCTGACACTCTCTGACACTCTCTGACACTCACTATCACTCTCTGACACACTCTGACACTCTCAGACACTCACTATCACTCTTTATCACTCTCTGACACTCACTATCACTCTCTGACACTCTCTGACACTCTCAGACACTCACTATCACTCTCTATCACTCTCTGACACTCCCAGACACTCACTATCACTCTCTGACATTCTCTGACACTCACTATCACTCTCTATCACTCTCTGACACTCTCTGACACTCACGGTCACTCTCTGACACTCTCTGACACTCTCTGACACTCACTATCACTCTCTGACACTCTCTGACACTCTCAGACACTCACTATCACTCTCTATCACTCTCTGACACTCCCAGACACTCACTATCACTCTCTGACATTCTCTGACACTCACTATCACTCTCTATCACTCTCTGACACTCTCTGACACTCACTATCACACTCTGACACTCTCAGACACTCACTATCACTCTCTGACACTCTCTGACACTCTCAGACACTCACTATCACTCTCTATCACTCTCTCACACTCACTATCACTCTCTGACACTCTCTGACACTCTCAGACACTCACTATCACTCTCTGACACTCTCTGACACTCTCAGACACTCACTATCACTCTCTGACATTCTCTGACACTCTCAAACACTCACTATCACTCTCTGACACTCTCTGACACTCTCAAACACTCACTGCCACTCTCTGACACTCTCTGACACTCTCAGACACTCACTATCACTCTCTGACATTCTCTGACACTCACTCTCACTCTCTGACACTCTCAGACACTCACTACCACTCTCTGACACTCTCAGACACTCACTACCACACTCTGACACTCTCAGACACTCACTATCACTCTCTATCACTCTCTGACACTCTCTGACACTCACTATCACTCTCTGACACTCTCAGACACTCTGAGACACTCACTATCACTCTCTATCACTCTCTGACACTCCCAGACACTCACTATCACTCTCTGACACTCTCAGACACTCTCAGACACTCACTATCACTCTCTGACACTCACTATCACTCTCTGACACTCTCAGACACTCACTATCACTCTCTGACACTCTCTGACACTCTCAGACACTCACTATCACTCTCTGACACTCTCTGACACTCTCTGACACTCACTATCACTCTCTGACACTCTCAGACACTCTCAGACACCCACTATCACTCTCTGACACTCTCAGACACTCTCTGACACTCTCTGACACTCACTATCACTCTCTGACACTCTCTGACACTCTCTGACACTCACTATCACTCTCTGACACTCACTATCACTCTCTGACACTCTCAGACACTCTCAGACACCCACTATCACTCTCTGACACTCTCAGACACTCTCTGACACTCTCTGACACTCTCTGACACTCTCTGACACTCACTATCACTCTCTGACACTCTCAGACACTCTCAGACACTCACTATCACTCTCTGACACACTCAGACACTCACTATCACTCTCTGACACTCTCTGACACTCTCAGACACTCACTATCACTTTCTATCACTCTCTGACAATCTCAGACACTCAGTATCACTCTCGACACTCTCTGACACTCTCTGACACTCTCAGACACTCTCAGACACTCACTATCACTCTCTGACACTCTCTGACACTCTCAGACACTCACTATCACTCTCTATCACTCTCTGACACTCTCTGACACTCACTATCACTCTCTGACACTCTCAGACACTCTCAGACACTCACTATCACTCTCTGACCTTCTCTGACACTCACTATCACTCTCTGACACTCTCTATCACTCTCTGACTCTCTCAGACACTCACTCTCACTCTCTGACACTCTCAGACACTCACTATCACTCTCTGACACTCTCAGACACTCACTCTCACTCTCTGACACTCTCAGACACTCACTATGACTCGCTGACACTCTCTGACACTCTCAGACACTCACTATCACTCTCTGATACTCTCTGACACTCTCAGACACTCACTATCACTCTCTATCACTCTCTGACACTCTCTGACACTCACTATCACTCTCTGACACTCTCTGACATTCCCAGACACTCACTATCACTCTCTGACATTCTCTGAAACTCTCAGACACTCACAATCACTCTCTGACACTCTCTGACACTCTCAGACACTCACTATCACTCTCTGACTTTCTCTGACACTCTCAAACACTCACTATCACTCTCTGACACTCTCTGACACTCTCAGACACTCACTGTCGCTCTCTGACACTCTCTGACACTCTCAGACACCCACTATCACACTCTGACACTCTCAGACACTCACTATCACTCTCTGGCACTCTCAGACACTCACTATGACTCTCTGACACTCTCAGACACTCACTATCACTCTCTGACACTCTCAGACACTCACTATGACTCTCTGACACTCTCTGACACTCTCAGACACTCACTATCACTCTCTGACACTCTCAGACACTCACTATCACTCTCTGACACTCTCAGACACTCTCTGACACTCACAATCACTCTCTGACACTCTCAGACACTCTCTGACACTCTCTGACACTCACTATCACTCTCTGACACTCTCTGACACTCTCTGACACTCACTATCACTCTCTGACACTCACTATCACTCTCTGACACTCTCAGACACTCTCAGACACCCACTATCACTCTCTGACACTCTCAGACACTCTCTGACACTCTCTGACACTCTCTGACACTCTCTGACACTCACTATCACTCTCTGACACTCTCAGACACTCTCAGACACTCACTATCACTCTCTGACACACTCAGACACTCACCATCACTCTCTGACACTCTCTGACACTCTCAGACACTCACTATCACTTTCTATCACTCTCTGACAATCTCAGACACTCAGTATCACTCTCGACACTCTCTGACACTCTCTGACACTCTCAGACACTCTCAGACACTCACTATCACTCTCTGACACTCTCTGACACTCTCAGACACTCACTATCACTCTCTATCACTCTCTGACACTCTCTGACACTCACTATCACTCTCTGACACTCTCAGACACTCTCAGACACTCACTATCACTCTCTGACCTTCTCTGACACTCACTATCACTCTCTGACACTCTCTATCACTCTCTGACTCTCTCAGACACTCACTCTCACTCTCTGACACTCTCAGACACTCACTATCACTCTCTGACACTCTCAGACACTCACTCTCACTCTCTGACACTCTCAGACACTCACTATGACTCGCTGACACTCTCTGACACTCTCAGACACTCACTATCACTCTCTGATACTCTCTGACACTCTCAGACACTCACTATCACTCTCTATCACTCTCTGACACTCTCTGACACTCACTATCACTCTCTGACACTCTCTGACATTCCCAGACACTCACTATCACTCTCTGACATTCTCTGAAACTCTCAGACACTCACAATCACTCTCTGACACTCTCTGACACTCTCAGACACTCACTATCACTCTCTGACTTTCTCTGACACTCTCAAACACTCACTATCACTCTCTGACACTCTCTGACACTCTCAGACACTCACTGTCGCTCTCTGACACTCTCTGACACTCTCAGACACCCACTATCACACTCTGACACTCTCAGACACTCACTATCACTCTCTGGCACTCTCAGACACTCACTATGACTCTCTGACACTCTCAGACACTCACTATCACTCTCTGACACTCTCAGACACTCACTATGACTCTCTGACACTCTCTGACACTCTCAGACACTCACTATCACTCTCTGACACTCTCAGACACTCACTATCACTCTCTGACACTCTCAGACACTCTCTGACACTCACAATCACTCTCTGACACTCTCTGGCACTCTCAGACACTCACTATCACTCTCTGACGCTCTCTGACACTCTCAGACACTCACTATCACTCTCTGACACTCTCTGACACTCCCAGACACTCACTATTACTCTCTGACATTCTCTGACACTCTCTGACACTCACAATCACTCTCTGACACTCTCTGGCCCTCTCAGACACTCACTATCACTCTCTGACACTCTCTGACACTCTCAGACACTCACTATCACTCTCTGACACTCTCTGACACTCTCAGACACTCACTATCACTCTCTATCACTCTCTGACAATCTCAGACACTCACTATCACTCTCTGACACTCTCTGACACACTCAGACACTCACTATCACTCTCTATCACTCTCTGATACTCTCTGACACTCACTATCACTCTCTGACACTCTCTGACACACTCAGACACTCACAATCACTCTCTATCACTCTCTGACACTCTCTGACACTCACTATCACTCTCTGACACTCTCTGACACTCTCAGACACTCACTATCACTCTCTATCACTCTCTGACACTCTCTGACACTCACTATCACTCTCTGACTTTCTCTGACACTCTCTGACACTCTCAGACACTCACTGTCGCTCTCTGACACTCTCTGACACTCTCAGACACCCACTATCACACTCTGACACTCTCAGACACTCACTATCACTCTCTGGCACTCTCAGACACTCACTATGACTCTCAGACACTCTCAGACACTCACTATCACTCTCTGACACTCTCAGACACTCACTATCAATCTCTGACACTCTCAGACACTCACTATCACTCTCTGACACTCTCAGACACTCTGAGACACTCACTATCACTCTCTATCACTCTCTGACACTCCCAGACACTCACTATCACTCTCTGACACTCTCAGACACTCTCAGACACTCACTATCACTCTCTGACACTCTCAGACACTCACTATCACTCTCTGACACTCTCAGACACTCTCTGACACTCACAATCACTCTCTGACACTCTCTGGCACTCTCAGACACTCACTATCACTCTCTGACGCTCTCTGACACTCTCAGACACTCACTATCACTCTCTGACACTCTCTGACACTCCCAGACACTCACTATCACTCTCTGACATTCTCTGACACTCTCTGACACTCACAATCACTCTCTGACACTCTCTGGCACTCTCAGACACTCACTATCACTCTCTGACACTCTCTGACACTCACTATCACTCTCTGAAACTCTCTGACACACTCAGACACTCACTATCACTTTCTATCACTCTCTGGCAATCTCAGACACTCACTATCACTCTCTGACACTCTCTGACACACTCAGACACTCACTATCAATCTCTATCTCTCTCTGATACTCTCTGACACTCACTATCCCTCTCTGACACTCTCTGACACACTCAGACACTCACAATCACTCTCTATCACTCTCTGACACTCTCTGACACTCACTATCACTCTCTGACACTCTCTGACACTCTCAGACACTCACTATCACTCTCTATCACTCTCTGACACTCTCTGACACTCACTATCACTCTCTGACACTCTCAGACACTCTGAGACACTCACTATCACTCTCTATCACTCTCTGACACTCCCAGACACTCACTATCACTCTCTGACACTCTCAGACACTCTCAGACACTCACTATCACTCTCTGACACTCACTATCACTCTCTGACACTCTCAGACACTCTCAGACACTCACTATCACTCTCTGACACTCTCTGACACTCTCTGACACTCTCTGACACTCACTATCACTCTCTGACACTCTCTGACACACTCAGACACTCACTATCACTTTCTATCACTCTCTGACAATCTCAGACACTCACTATCACTCTCTGACACTCTCTGACACACTCAGACACTCACTATCACTCTCTATCCCTCTCTGATACTCTCTGACACTCACTATCACTCTCTGACACTCTCTGACACACTCAGACACTCACTATCACTCTCTATCACTCTCTGACACACTCTGACAGTCACTATCACTCTCTGACACTCTCTGACACACTCAGACACTCACTATCAATCTCTATCACTCTCTGACACTCTCTGACACTCACTATCACTCTCTGACACTCTCAGACACTCTGAGACACTCGCTATCACTCTCTATCACTCTCTGACACTCCCAGACACTCACTATCACTCTCTGACACTCTCAGACACTCTGAGACACTCACTATCAATCTCTATCACTCTCTGACACTCCCAGACACTCACTATCACTCTCTGACACTCTCAGACACTCACTATCACTCTCTGACACTCTCTGACACTCTCAGACACTCACTATCACTCTCTGACACTCTCTGACACTCTCTGACACTCACTATCACTCTCTGACACACTCAGACACTCTCAGACACTCACTATCACTCTCTGATACTCTCTGACACTCTCAGACACTCACTATCACTCTCTGACACTCTCAGACACTCACTATCACTCTCTGACACTCTCTGACACTCTCTGACACTCACTATCACTCTCTGACATTCTCTGAAACTCTCAGACACTCACAATCACTCTCTGACACTCTCTGACACTCTCAGACACTCACTATCACTCTCTGACTTTCTCTGACACTCTCAAACACTCACTATCACTCTCTGACACTCTCTGACACTCTCAGACACTCACTGTCGCTCTCTGACACTCTCTGACACTCTCAGACACCCACTATCACACTCTGACACTCTCAGACACTCACTATCACTCTCTGGCACTCTCAGACACTCACTATGACTCTCTGACACTCTCAGACACTCACTATCACTCTCTGACACTCTCAGACACTCACTATGACTCTCTGACACTCTCTGACACTCTCAGACACTCACTATCACTCTCTGACACTCTCAGACACTCACTATCACTCTCTGACACTCTCAGACACTCTCTGACACTCACAATCACTCTCTGACACTCTCTGGCACTCTCAGACACTCACTATCACTCTCTGACGCTCTCTGACACTCTCAGACACTCACTATCACTCTCTGACACTCTCTGACACTCCCAGACACTCACTATCACTCTCTGACATTCTCTGACACTCTCTGACACTCACAATCACTCTCTGACACTCTCTGGCCCTCTCAGACACTCACTATCACTCTCTGACACTCTCTGACACTCTCAGACACTCACTATCACTCTCTGACACTCTCTGACACTCTCAGACACTCACTATCACTCTCTATCACTCTCTGACAATCTCAGACACTCACTATCACTCTCTGACACTCTCTGACACACTCAGACACTCACTATCACTCTCTATCACTCTCTGATACTCTCTGACACTCACTATCACTCTCTGACACTCTCTGACACACTCAGACACTCACAATCACTCTCTATCACTCTCTGACACTCTCTGACACTCACTATCACTCTCTGACACTCTCTGACACTCTCAGACACTCACTATCACTCTCTATCACTCTCTGACACTCTCTGACACTCACTATCACTCTCTGACTTTCTCTGACACTCTCAAACACTCACTATCACTCTCTGACACTCTCTGACACTCTCAGACACTCACTGTCGCTCTCTGACACTCTCTGACACTCTCAGACACCCACTATCACACTCTGACACTCTCAGACACTCACTATCACTCTCTGGCACTCTCAGACACTCACTATGACTCTCTGACACTCTCAGACACTCACTATCACTCTCTGACACTCTCAGACACTCACTATGACTCTCTGACACTCTCTGACACTCTCAGACACTCACTATCACTCTCTGACACTCTCAGACACTCACTATCACTCTCTGACACTCTCAGACACTCTGAGACACTCACTATCACTCTCTATCACTCTCTGACACTCCCAGACACTCACTATCACTCTCTGACACTCTCAGACACTCTCAGACACTCACTATCACTCTCTGACACTCTCAGACACTCACTATCACTCTCTGACACTCTCAGACACTCTCTGACACTCACAATCACTCTCTGACACTCTCTGGCACTCTCAGACACTCACTATCACTCTCTGACGCTCTCTGACACTCTCAGACACTCACTATCACTCTCTGACACTCTCTGACACTCCCAGACACTCACTATCACTCTCTGACATTCTCTGACACTCTCTGACACTCACAATCACTCTCTGACACTCTCTGGCACTCTCAGACACTCACTATCACTCTCTGACACTCTCTGACACTCACTATCACTCTCTGAAACTCTCTGACACACTCAGACACTCACTATCACTTTCTATCACTCTCTGACAATCTCAGACACTCACTATCACTCTCTGACACTCTCTGACACACTCAGACACTCACTATCAATCTCTATCTCTCTCTGATACTCTCTGACACTCACTATCCCTCTCTGACACTCTCTGACACACTCAGACACTCACAATCACTCTCTATCACTCTCTGACACTCTCTGACACTCACTATCACTCTCTGACACTCTCTGACACTCTCAGACACTCACTATCACTCTCTATCACTCTCTGACACTCTCTGACACTCACTATCACTCTCTGACACTCTCAGACACTCTGAGACACTCACTATCACTCTCTATCACTCTCTGACACTCCCAGACACTCACTATCACTCTCTGACACTCTCAGACACTCTCAGACACTCACTATCACTCTCTGACACTCACTATCACTCTCTGACACTCACTATCACTCTCTGACACTCTCAGACACTCTGAGACACTCACTATCACTCTCTATCACTCTCTGACACTCCCAGACACTCACTATCACTCTCTGACACTCTCAGACACTCTCAGACACTCGCTATCACTCTCTGACACTCACTATCACTCTCTGACACTCTCAGACACTCTCAGACACTCACTATCACTCTCTGACACTCTCTGACACTCTCTGACACTCTCTGACACTCACTATCACTCTCTGACACTCTCTGACACACTCAGACACTCACTATCACTTTCTATCACTCTCTGACAATCTCAGACACTCACTATCACTCTCTGACACTCTCTGACACACTCAGACACTCACTATCACTCTCTATCCCTCTCTGATACTCTCTGACACTCACTATCACTCTCTGACACTCTCTGACACACTCAGACACTCACTATCACTCTCTATCACTCTCTGACACACTCTGACAGTCACTATCACTCTCTGACACTCTCTGACACACTCAGACACTCACTATCAATCTCTATCACTCTCTGACTCTCTCTGACACTCACTATCACTCTCTGACACTCTCAGACACTCTGAGACACTCGCTATCACTCTCTATCACTCTCTGACACTCCCAGACACTCACTATCACTCTCTGACACTCTCAGACACTCTGAGACACTCACTATCAATCTCTATCACTCTCTGACAATCCCAGACACTCACTATCACTCTCTGACACTCTCAGACACTCACTATCACTCTCTGACACTCTCTGACACTCTCAGACACTCACTATCACTCTCTGACACTCTCTGACACTCACTATCACTCTCTGACACACTCAGACACTCTCAGACACTCACTATCACTCTCTGATACTCTCTGACACTCTCAGACACTCACTATCACTCTCTATCACTCTCTGACACTCACTATCACTCTCTGACACTCTCAGACACTCACTATCACTCTCTGACACTCTCTGACACTCTCTGACACTCACTATCACTCTCTGACACTCTCTGACACTCTCTGACACTCACTATCACTCTCTGACACACTCAGACACTCTCAGACACTCACTATCACTCTCTGATACTCTCTGACACTCTCAGACACTCACTATCACTCTCTATCACTCTCTGACACTCACTATCACTCTCTGACACTCTCTGACACTCACTATCACTCTCTGACACTCTCTGACACTCTCAGACACTCACTATCACTCTCTGACACTCTCTGACACTCTCTGACACTCACTATCACTCTCTGACACACTCAGACACTCTCAGACACTCACTATCACTCTCTGATACTCTCTGACACTCTCAGACACTCACTATCACTCTCTATCACTCTCTGACACTCACTATCACTCTCTGACACTCTCTGACACTCTCAGACACTCTCTGACACTCACTATCACTCTCTGACACTCTCAGACACTCTCAGACACTCACTATCACTCTCTGACACTCTCTGACACTCACTATCACTCTCTGACACTCTCTGACACTCTCAGACACTCACTATCACTCTCTGACACTCTCTGACACTCACTATCACTCTCTGACACTCTCAGACACTCACTATCACTCTCTGACACTCTCTGACACTCTCTGACACTCACTATCACTCTCTGACACTCTCTGACACTCTCTGACACTCACTATCACTCTCTGACACACTCAGACACTCTCAGACACTCACTATCACTCTCTGATACTCTCTGACACTCTCAGACACTCACTATCACTCTCTATCACTCTCTGACACTCACTATCACTCTCTGACACTCTCTGACACTCTCAGACACTCACTATCACTCTCTGACACTCTCTGACACTCACTATCACTCTCTGACACTCTCAGACACTCTCAGACACCCACTATCACTCTCTGACACTCTCTGACACTCACTATCACTCTCTGACACTCTCTGACACTCTCAGACACTCACTATCACTCTCTGACACTCTCTGACACTCACTATCACTCTCTGACACTCTCAGACACTCTCAGACACCCACTATCACTCTCTGACACTCTCAGACACTCTCTGACACTCTCTGACACTCACTATCACTCTCTGACACTCTCTGACACTCTCTGACACGCACTATCACTCTCTGACACTCTCAGACACTCTCAGACACTCACTATCACTCTCTGACACTCTCAGACACTCTCAGACACCCACTATCACTCTCTGACACTCACTATCACTCTCTGACACTCTCTGACACTCACTATCACTCTCTGACACTCTCTGACACTCTCAGACACTCACTATCACTCTCTGACACTCTCTGACACTCACTATCACTCTCTGACACTCTCAGACACTCTCAGACACTCACTATCACTCTCTGACACTCTCTGACACTCACTATCACTCTCTGACACTCTCTGACACTCTCTGACACTCACTATCACTCTCTGACACTCTCAGACACTCTCAGACACCCACTATCACTCTCTGACACTCTCAGACACTCTCTGACACTCTCTGACACTCACTATCACTCTCTGACACTCTCTGACACTCTCTGACACTCACTATCACTCTCTGACACTCTCTGACACTCTCAAACACTCACTGCCACTCTCTGACACTCTCTGACACTCTCAGACACTCACTATCACTCTCTGACATTCTCTGACACTCACTCTCACTCTCTGACACTCTCAGACACTCACTACCACTCTCTGACACTCTCAGACACTCACTACCACACTCTGACACTCTCAGACACTCACTATCACTCTCTATCACTCTCTGACACTCTCTGACACTCACTATCACTCTCTGACACTCTCAGACAGTCTGAGACACTCACTATCACTCTCTATCACTCTCTGACACTCCCAGACACTCACTATCACTCTCTGACACTCTCAGACACTCTCAGACACTCACTATCACTCTCTGACACTCACTATCACTCTCTGACACTCTCAGACACTCACTATCACTCTCTGACACTCTCTGACACTCTCAGACACTCACTATCACTCTCTGACACTCTCTGACACTCTCTGACACTCACTATCACTCTCTGACACTCTCAGACACTCTCAGACACCCACTATCACTCTCTGACACTCTCAGACACTCTCTGACACTCTCTGACACTCACTATCACTCTCTGACACTCTCTGACACTCTCTGACACTCACTATCACTCTCTGACACTCTCAGACACTCTCAGACACTCACTATCACTCTCTGACACACTCAGACACTCACTATCACTCTCTGACACTCTCTGACACTCTCAGACACTCACTATCACTTTCTATCACTCTCTGACAATCTCAGACACTCAGTATCACTCTCGACACTCTCTGACACTCTCTGAAACTCTCAGACACTCTCAGACACTCACTATCACTCTCTGACACTCTCTGACACTCTCAGACACTCACTATCACTCTCTATCACTCTCTGACACTCTCTGACACTCACTATCACTCTCTGACACTCTCAGACACTCTCAGACACTCACTATCACTCTCTGACCTTCTCTGACACTCACTATCACTCTCTGACACTCTCTATCACTCTCTGACTCTCTCAGACACTCACTCTCACTCTCTGACACTCTCAGACACTCACTATCGCTCTCTGACACTCTCAGACACTCACTCTCACTCTCTGACACTCTCAGACACTCACTATGACTCGCTGACACTCTCTGACACTCTCAGACACTCACTATCACTCTCTGATACTCTCTGACACTCTCAGACACTCACTATCACTCTCTATCACTCTCTGACACTCTCTGACACTCACTATCACTCTCTGACACTCTCTGACATTCCCAGACACTCACTATCACTCTCTGACATTCTCTGAAACTCTCAGACACTCACAATCACTCTCTGACACTCTCTGACACTCTCAGACACTCACTATCACTCTCTGACTTTCTCTGACACTCTCAAACACTCACTATCACTCTCTGACACTCTCTGACACTCTCAGACACTCACTGTCGCTCTCTGACACTCTCTGACACTCTCAGACACCCACTATCACACTCTGACACTCTCAGACACTCACTATCACTCTCTGGCACTCTCAGACACTCACTATGACTCTCTGACACTCTCAGACACTCACTATCACTCTCTGACACTCTCAGACACTCACTATGACTCTCTGACACTCTCTGACACTCTCAGACACTCACTATCACTCTCTGACACTCTCAGACACTCACTATCACTCTCTGACACTCTCAGACACCCTCTGACACTCACAATCACTCTCTGACACTCTCTGGCACTCTCAGACACTCACTATCACTCTCTGACGCTCTCTGACACTCTCAGACACTCACTATCACTCTCTGACACTCTCTGACACTCCCAGACACTCACTATTACTCTCTGACATTCTCTGACACTCTCTGACACTCACAATCACTCTCTGACACTCTCTGGCCCTCTCAGACACTCACTATCACTCTCTGACACTCTCTGACACTCTCAGACACTCACTATCACTCTCTGACACTCTCTGACACTCTCAGACACTCACTATCACTCTCTATCACTCTCTGACAATCTCAGACACTCACTATCACTCTCTGACACTCTCTGACACACTCAGACACTCACTATCACTCTCTATCACTCTCTGATACTCTCTGACACTCACTATCACTCTCTGACACTCTCTGACACACTCAGACACTCACAATCACTCTCTATCACTCTCTGACACTCTCTGACACTCACTATCACTCTCTGACACTCTCTGACACTCTCAGACACTCACTATCACTCTCTATCACTCTCTGACACTCTCTGACACTCACTATCACTCTCTGACTTTCTCTGACACTCTCAAACACTCACTATCACTCTCTGACACTCTCTGACACTCTCAGACACTCACTGTCGCTCTCTGACACTCTCTGACACTCTCAGACACCCACTATCACACTCTGACACTCTCAGACACTCACTATCACTCTCTGGCACTCTCAGACACTCACTATGACTCTCTGACACTCTCAGACACTCACTATCACTCTCTGACACTCTCAGACACTCACTATGACTCTCTGACACTCTCTGACACTCTCAGACACTCACTATCACTCTCTGACACTCTCAGACACTCACTATCACTCTCTGACACTCTCAGACACTCTGAGACACTCACTATCACTCTCTATCACTCTCTGACACTCCCAGACACTCACTATCACTCTCTGACACTCTCAGACACTCTCAGACACTCACTATCACTCTCTGACACTCTCAGACACTCACTATCACTCTCTGACACTCTCAGACACTCTCTGACACTCACAATCACTCTCTGACACTCTCTGGCACTCTCAGACACTCACTATCACTCTCTGACGCTCTCTGACACTCTCAGACACTCACTATCACTCTCTGACACTCTCTGACACTCCCAGACACTCACTATCACTCTCTGACATTCTCTGACACTCTCTGACACTCACAATCACTCTCTGACACTCTCTGGCACTCTCAGACACTCACTATCACTCTCTGACACTCTCTGACACTCACTATCACTCTCTGAAACTCTCTGACACACTCAGACACTCACTATCACTTTCTATCACTCTCTGACAATCTCAGACACTCACTATCACTCTCTGACACTCTCTGACACACTCAGACACTCACTATCAATCTCTATCTCTCTCTGATACTCTCTGACACTCACTATCCCTCTCTGACACTCTCTGACACACTCAGACACTCACAATCACTCTCTATCACTCTCTGACACTCTCTGACACTCACTATCACTCTCTGACACTCTCTGACACTCTCAGACACTCACTATCACTCTCTATCACTCTCTGACACTCTCTGACACTCACTATCACTCTCTGACACTCTCAGACACTCTGAGACACTCACTATCACTCTCTATCACTCTCTGACACTCCCAGACACTCACTATCACTCTCTGACACTCTCAGACACTCACTATCACTTTCTATCACTCTCTGACAATCTCAGACACTCACTATCACTCTCTGACACTCTCTGACACACTCAGACACTCACTATCAATCTCTATCTCTCTCTGATACTCTCTGACACTCACTATCCCTCTCTGACACTCTCTGACACACTCAGACACTCACAATCACTCTCTATCACTCTCTGACACTCTCTGACACTCACTATCACTCTCTGACACTCTCTGACACTCTCAGACACTCACTATCACTCTCTATCACTCTCTGACACTCTCTGACACTCACTATCACTCTCTGACACTCTCAGACACTCTGAGACACTCACTATCACTCTCTATCACTCTCTGACACTCCCAGACACTCACTATCACTCTCTGACACTCTCAGACACTCGCAGACACTCACTATCACTCTCTGACACTCACTATCACTCTCTGACACTCTCAGACACTCTCAGACACTCACTATCACTCTCTGACACTCTCTGACACTCTCTGACACTCTCTGACACTCACTATCACTCTCTGACACTCTCTGACACACTCAGACACTCACTATCACTTTCTATCACTCTCTGACAATCTCAGACACTCACTATCACTCTCTGACACTCTCTGACACACTCAGACACTCACTATCACTCTCTATCCCTCTCTGATACTCTCTGACACTCACTATCACTCTCTGACACTCTCTGACACACTCAGACACTCACTATCACTCTCTATCACTCTCTGACACACTCTGACAGTCACTATCACTCTCTGACACTCTCTGACACACTCAGACACTCACTATCAATCTCTATCACTCTCTGACACTCTCTGACACTCACTATCACTCTCTGACACTCTCAGACACTCTGAGACACTCGCTATCACTCTCTATCATTCTCTGACACTCCCAGACACTCACTATCACTCTCTGACACTCTCAGACACTCTGAGACACTCACTATCAATCTCTATCACTCTCTGACACTCCCAGACACTCACTATCACTCTCTGACACTCTCAGACACTCACTATCACTCTCTGACACTCTCTGACACTCTCAGACACTCACTATCACTCTCTGACACTCTCTGACACTCTCTGACACTCACTATCACTCTCTGACACACTCAGACACTCTCAGACACTCACTATCACTCTCTGATACTCTCTGACACTCTCAGACACTCACTATCACTCTCTGACACTCTCAGACACTCACTATCACTCTCTGACACTCTCTGACACTCTCTGACACTCACTATCACTCTCTGACATTCTCTGAAACTCTCAGACACTCACAATCACTCTCTGACACTCTCTGACACTCTCAGACACTCACTATCACTCTCTGACTTTCTCTGACACTCTCAAACACTCACTATCACTCTCTGACACTCTCTGACACTCTCAGACACTCACTGTCGCTCTCTGACACTCTCTGACACTCTCAGACACCCACTATCACACTCTGACACTCTCAGACACTCACTATCACTCTCTGGCACTCTCAGACACTCACTATGACTCTCTGACACTCTCAGACACTCACTATCACTCTCTGACACTCTCAGACACTCACTATGACTCTCTGACACTCTCTGACACTCTCAGACACTCACTATCACTCTCTGACACTCTCAGACACTCACTATCACTCTCTGACACTCTCAGACACTCTCTGACACTCACAATCACTCTCTGACACTCTCTGGCACTCTCAGACACTCACTATCACTCTCTGACGCTCTCTGACACTCTCAGACACTCACTATCACTCTCTGACACTCTCTGACACTCCCAGACACTCACTATCACTCTCTGACATTCTCTGACACTCTCTGACACTCACAATCACTCTCTGACACTCTCTGGCCCTCTCAGACACTCACTATCACTCTCTGACACTCTCTGACACTCTCAGACACTCACTATCACTCTCTGACACTCTCTGACACTCTCAGACACTCACTATCACTCTCTATCACTCTCTGACAATCTCAGACACTCACTATCACTCTCTGACACTCTCTGACACACTCAGACACTCACTATCACTCTCTATCACTCTCTGATACTCTCTGACACTCACTATCACTCTCTGACACTCTCTGACACACTCAGACACTCACAATCACTCTCTATCACTCTCTGACACTCTCTGACACTCACTATCACTCTCTGACACTCTCTGACACTCTCAGACACTCACTATCACTCTCTATCACTCTCTGACACTCTCTGACACTCACTATCACTCTCTGACTTTCTCTGACACTCTCAAACACTCACTATCACTCTCTGACACTCTCTGACACTCTCAGACACTCACTGTCGCTCTCTGACACTCTCTGACACTCTCAGACACCCACTATCACACTCTGACACTCTCAGACACTCACTATCACTCTCTGGCACTCTCAGACACTCACTATGACTCTCTGACACTCTCAGACACTCACTATCACTCTCTGACACTCTCAGACACTCTCTATGACTCTCTGACACTCTCTGACACTCTCAGACACTCACTATCACTCTCTGACACTCTCAGACACTCACTATCACTCTCTGACACTCTCAGACACTCTGAGACACTCACTATCACTCTCTATCACTCTCTGACACTCCCAGACACTCACTATCACTCTCTGACACTCTCAGACACTCTCAGACACTCACTATCACTCTCTGACACTCTCAGACACTCACTATCACTCTCTGACACTCTCAGACACTCTCTGACACTCACAATCACTCTCTGACACTCTCTGGCACTCTCAGACACTCACTATCACTCTCTGACGCTCTCTGACACTCTCAGACACTCACTATCACTCTCTGACACTCTCTGACACTCCCAGACACTCACTATCACTCTCTGACATTCTCTGACACTCTCTGACACTCACAATCACTCTCTGACACTCTCTGGCACTCTCAGACACTCACTATCACTCTCTGACACTCTCTGACACTCACTATCACTCTCTGAAACTCTCTGACACACTCAGACACTCACTATCACTTTCTATCACTCTCTGACAATCTCAGACACTCACTATCACTCTCTGACACTCTCTGACACACTCAGACACTCACTATCAATCTCTATCTCTCTCTGATACTCTCTGACACTCACTATCCCTCTCTGACACTCTCTGACACACTCAGACACTCACAATCACTCTCTATCACTCTCTGACACTCTCTGACACTCACTATCACTCTCTGACACTCTCTGACACTCTCAGACACTCACTATCACTCTCTATCACTCTCTGACACTCTCTGACACTCACTATCACTCTCTGACACTCTCAGACACTCTGAGACACTCACTATCACTCTCTATCACTCTCTGACACTCCCAGACACTCACTATCACTCTCTGACACTCTCAGACACTCTCAGACACTCACTATCACTCTCTGACACTCACTATCACTCTCTGACACTCACTATCACTCTCTGACACTCTCAGACACTCTGAGACACTCACTATCACTCTCTCTCACTCTCTGACACTCCCAGACACTCACTATCACTCTCTGACACTCTCAGACACTCTCAGACACTCACTATCACTCTCTGACACTCACTATCACTCTCTGACACTCTCAGACACTCTCAGACACTCACTATCACTCTCTGACACTCTCTGACACTCTCTGACACTCTCTGACACTCACTATCACTCTCTGACACTCTCTGACACACTCAGACACTCACTATCACTTTCTATCACTCTCTGACAATCTCAGACACTCACTATCACTCTCTGACACTCTCTGACACACTCAGACACTCACTATCACTCTCTATCCCTCTCTGATACTCTCTGACACTCACTATCACTCTCTGACACTCTCTGACACACTCAGACACTCACTATCACTCTCTATCACTCTCTGACACACTCTGACAGTCACTATCACTCTCTGACACTCTCTGACACACTCAGACACTCACTATCAATCTCTATCACTCTCTGACACTCTCTGACACTCACTATCACTCTCTGACACTCTCAGACACTCTGAGACACTCGCTATCACCCTCTATCACTCTCTGACACTCCCAGACACTCACTATCACTCTCAGACACTCTCAGACACTCTGAGACACTCACTATCAATCTCTATCACTCTCTGACAATCCCAGACACTCAATATCACTCTCTGACACTCTCAGACACTCACTATCACTCTCTGACACTCTCTGACACTCTCAGACACTCACTATCACTCTCTGACACTCTCTGACACTCTCTGACACTCACTATCACTCTCTGACACACTCAGACATTCTCAGACACTCACTATCACTCTCTGATACTCTCTGACACTCTCAGACACTCACTATCACTCTCTATCACTCTCTGACACTCACTATCACTCTCTGACACTCTCAGACACTCACTATCACTCTCTGACACTCTCTGACACTCTCTGACACTCACTATCACTCTCTGACACTCTCTGACACTCTCTGACACTCACTATCACTCTCTGACACACTCAGACACTCTCAGACACTCACTATCACTCTCTGATACTCTCTGACACTCTCAGACACTCACTATCACTCTCTATCACTCTCTGACACTCACTATCACTCTCTGACACTCTCTGACACTCACTATCACTCTCTGACACTCTCTGACACTCTCAGACACTCACTATCACTCTCTGACACTCTCTGACACTCACTATCACTCTCTGACACTCTCAGACACTCACTATCACTCTCTGACACTCTCTGACACTCTCTGACACTCACTATCACTCTCTGACACTCTCTGACACTCTCTGACACTCACTATCACTCTCTGACACACTCAGACACTCTCAGACACTCACTATCACTCTCTGATACTCTCTGACACTCTCAGACACTCACTATCACTCTCTATCACTCTCTGACACTCACTATCACTCTCTGACACTCTCTGACACTCTCAGACACTTACTATCACTCTCTGACACTCTCTGACACTCACTATCACTCTCTGACACTCTCTGACACTCTCTGACACTCTCTGACACTCACTATCACTCTCTGACACACTCAGACACTCTCAGACACTCACTATCACTCTCTGATACTCTCTGACACTCTCAGACACTCACTATCACTCTCTATCACTCTCTGACACTCACTATCACTCTCTGACACTCTCTGACACTCTCAGACACTCACTATCACTCTCTGACACTCTCTGACACTCACTATCACTCTCTGACACTCTCAGACACTCTCAGACACCCACTATCACTCTCTGACACTCTCAGACACTCTCTGACACTCTCTGACACTCACTATCACTCTCTGACACTCTCTGACACTCTCTGACACGCACTATCACTCTCTGACACTCTCAGACACTCTCAGACACTCACTATCACTCTCTGACACTCTCAGACACTCTCAGACACCCACTATCACTCTCTGACACTCACTATCACTCTCTGACACTCTCTGACACTCACTATCACTCTCTGACACTCTCTGACACTCTCAGACACTCACTATCACTCTCTGACACTCTCTGACACTCACTATCACTCTCTGACACTCTCAGACACTCTCAGACACTCACTATCACTCTCTGACACTCTCTGACACTCACTATCACTCTCTGACACTCTCTGACACTCTCTGACACTCACTATCACTCTCTGACACTCTCAGACACTCTCAGACACCCACTATCACTCTCTGACACTCTCAGACACTCTCTGACACTCTCTGACACTCACTATCACTCTCTGACACTCTCTGACACTCTCTGACACTCACTATCACTCTCTGACACTCTCAGACACTCTCAGACACTCACTATCACTCTCTGACACTCTCTGACACTCACTATCACTCTCTGACACTCTCAGACACTCTCAGACACTCACTATCACTCTCTGACACTCTCTGACACTCACTATCACTCTCTGACACTCTCAGACACTCTCAGACACTCAATATCACTCTCTGACACTCTCTGACACTCTCTGACACTCACTATCACTCTCTGACACTCTCAGACACTCACTATCACTCTCTGACACTCTCTGACACACTCAGACACTCACTATCACTCTCTATCACTCTCTGACACTCTCTGACACTCACTATCACTCACTATCACTCTCTGACACTCTCAGACACTCTCAGGCACACACTATCACACTCTGACACTCTCTGACACTCTCTGACACTCACTATCACTCTCTGACACTCACTATCACTCTCTGACACACTCAGACACTCTCAGACACTCACTATCACTCTCTGATACTCTCTGACACTCTCAGACACTCACTATCACTCTCTATCACTCTCAGACACTCACTATCACTCTCTGACGCTCTCTGACACTCTCTGACACTCTCGGACACTCTCTATGACTCTCTGACACACTCTGACACTCTCTTTCACTCTCTGACACTCTCTGACACTCTCTGATACTCTCTGACACTCTCAGACAATCACTATCACTCTCTGACACTCTCTGACACTCACTATCACTCTCTGACACTCTCTGACACTCACTATCACTCTCTGACAATCTCTGACACTCTCTGACACTCTCAGACAATCACTATCACTCCCTGACACTCTCTGATACTCTCTGACACTCTCTGACACTCACTATCACTCTCTGACACTCTCTGACACTCACTATCACTCTCTGACACTCACTATCACTCTCTGACACTCTCTGACACTCACTATCACTCTCTGACAATCTCTGACACTCTCTGACACACTCAGACAATCACTAACACTCTCTGACAATCTCTGACACACTCTGACACTCTCTGACACTCTCTATCACTCTCTGACACTCTCTGACACTCACTATCACTCTCTGACAATCTCTGACACTCTCTGACACTCTCAGACAATCACTATCATTCTCTGACACTCTCTGGCACTCACTATCACTCTTTGACACACTCTGACACTCTCTGACACTCTCTATCACTCTCTGACACTCTCTGACACTGTCAATCGCTCTCTATCACTCTCGGACACATTCTGACACTCTCAGTCATACACTATCACTCTCTGACACTCACTATCACTCTCTGACACTCTCTGACACACACTATCAGTCTCTGACACACTCTGACAATCTCTGACACTCTCTATCACTCTCTGACACTCTCTGACACTGTCAATCGCTCTCTATCACTCTCTGACACTCTCTGACACTCTCGGACACTCACTATCACTCTCTGACGCACTCGGACGCTCTCAGACACCCACTATCACTCTCTGACACATTCTGACACTCTCAGTCATACACTATCACTCTCTGACACTCACTATCACTCTCTGACACTCTCTGACACACACTATCAGTCTCTGACACACTCTGACACTCTCTGACACTCTCTGACACTCTCTATCACTCTCTGACACTCACTATCACTCTCTGACACACTCTGACACACTCTGACACTCTCAGACACTCACTATCACTCTCTGAAACACTCTGACACTCTCAGACACTCACTATCACTCTCTGACACACTCTTACACTCCCAGACACTCACTATCACTCTCTGACACACTCTGACACTCTCTGACACTCACTATCACTCTCTGACACTCTCTGACACACACTATCACTCTCTGACAATCTGTGACACTCTCTGAAACTCTCTGACACTCTCTATAACTCTCTGACACTCTCAATCAATCTCTGACACACTCTGTCACTCTCAGACACTCAGTGTCACTCTCTGACAATATCTGACACTCTCTGACCCTCACTGACACCCTCTATCACTCTCTGACACTCACTGACACTCTCTATCACTCTCTGACACTCTCTGTCACTCTCTGACACACTCTGACACACTCTGACACTCTCAGACAATCACTATCACTCTCTGACACTCTCAGACACTCACAGACACTCACTATCACTCTCTGACACTCTCTGACACTCTCTGACACTCACTATCGCTCTCTGACACTCTCTATCACTCTCTGACACTCTCTGACACTCTCTATCACTCTCTATCACTCTCTATCACTCTCTGACACTCTCTGACACTCTCTGACACTCTCAGACACTCTCATCCACTCACTATCTCTCTCTGACATTCTCTGACACTCTCTGACACTCTCTGACAGTCTCTGACACTCTCTATCACTCACTGACTCTCTGAAACACTCTATCACTGTCTGACTCGCTCTGACACTCTCAGACACTCGCTATCACTCTCTATCACTCTCTATCACTCTCTGACACTCTCGATCACTCACTATCACTGTCTGACACTCTCAATCACTATCCATCACTCTCTGACACTCTCTGACATTCTCGATCACTCTCTATCACTCTCTGACACTCTCAGACACTCACTATCACTCTCTGACACTCTCTGACACTCACTATCACTCTCTGACGCTCTCTGACACTCTCTGACACTCTCTGACACTCTCTATGACTCTCTGACACACTCTGACACTCTCTATCACTCTCTGACACTCTCTGACACTCTCTATCACTCTCTGTCACTCTCTATCACTCTCTGACTCTCTCAGACACTCACTATCACTCTCTGAAACTCGCTATGTATCTCTGACACTCTCTGACACTGTCTGACACTCTCAGACACTCACTATCCTCTCTGACTCTCTCTATCACTCTCTGCCATTCTCTGCCTCGCTCTTTCACTCGCTGACACTCTCTGACACTCTCTGACAATCTCAAACACTCTCTGAATCTCTCTGAAACTCTCAGACACTCTCAGACACTGTCAGATACTCACTATCACTCTCTGACACTCTCTATCGCTCTCTATCACACTCTGACACTCTCTATCACTCTCTGACACTCTGTTACACTCTCAGACACTCTCAGACACTCACTATCACTCTCTGACACACTCTATCACTCTCTGACACTCTATATCACTCTCTGACACTCACTATCACTCTCTGACATTCTCGATCACTCACTGACACTCTCTATCACTCTCAGACACTCTGAGACACTCACTATCGCTCTCTGACACTCTCTCACGCTCTCTGGCACACTCTGACACTCTCTATCACTCTCCATCTCTCTCTGAGACTCTCTGAGACTCTCTACACTCTCTATCACTCTCTGACACTCTCTATCACTCTCTGACACTCTCTGACACTCTCATACACTCACCATCACTCTCTGACACTCTCTGACACTCACTATCACTCTCCGATACTCTCTGACACTCTCTGATACTCTCTGACACTCTCTGACACTCACTATCACTCTCTGACACTCCCTGACACTCACTGTCACTCTCTGACACTCACTGTCACTCTCTGACACTCTCTGACACTCTCAATCGCTCTCTATCACTCTCTGACACTCTCTGAAACTCTCAGACACTCACTATCACTCTCTGACACTCTCTGACACTCTCAGACACTCACAGACACTCTCCATCACTCTCTGACACTCTCTGACACTCACTCTCACTCTCAGACACTCACCATCACTCTCTGACACTCACTATCACTCTCTGATACTCTCTGACACTCTCTGATACTCTCTGACACTCTCTGACACTCACTATCACTCTCTGACACTCCCTGACACTCACTGTCACTCTCTGACACTCACTGTCACTCTCTAACACTCTCTGACACTCTTTGACACTCTCAATCGCTCCCTATCACTCTCTGACACTCTCTGACACTCTCAGACACTCACAGACACTCACTATCACTCTCTGACACTCTCTGACACTCTCATTCACTCTCTGACACTCTCTGACACTCTCAATCGCTTTCTATCACTCTCTGACACTCTCTGAAACTCTCAGACACTCACTATCACTCTCTGACACTCTCTGACACTCTCAGACACTCACAGACACTCTCCATCACTCTCTGACACTCTCTGACACTCTCTCTCACTCTCAGACACTCACCATCACTCTCTGACACTCACTATCACTCTCTGATACTCTCTGACACTCTCTGATACTCTCTGACACTCTCTGACACTCACTATCACTCTCTGACACTCCCTGACACTCACTGTCACTCTCTGACACTCACTGTCACTCTCTAACACTCTCTGACACTCTTTGACACTCTCAATCGCTCCCTATCACTCTCTGACACTCTCTGACACTCTCAGACACTCACAGACACTCACTATCACTCTCTGAAACTCGCTATGTATCTCTGACACTCTCTGACACTGTCTGACACTCTCAGACACTCACTATCCTCTCTGACTCTCTCTATCACTCTCTGCCATTCTCTGCCTCGCTCTTTCACTCGCTGACACTCTCTGACACTCTCTGACAATCTCAAACACTCTCTGACACTCTCTATGACTCTCTGACACACTCTGACACTCTCTATCACTCTCTGACACTCTCTGACACTCTCTATCACTCTCTGTCACTCTCTATCACTCTCTGACTCTCTCAGACACTCACTATCACTCTCTGAAACTCGCTATGTATCTCTGACACTCTCTGACACTGTCTGACACTCTCAGACACTCACTATCCTCTCTGACTCTCTCTATCACTCTCTGCCATTCTCTGCCTCGCTCTTTCACTCGCTGACACTCTCTGACACTCTCTGACAATCTCAAACACTCTCTGAATCTCTCTGAAACTCTCAGACACTCTCAGACACTGTCAGATACTCACTATCACTCTCTGACACTCTCTATCGCTCTCTATCACACTCTGACACTCTCTATCACTCTCTGACACTCTGTTACACTCTCAGACACTCTCAGACACTCACTATCACTCTCTGACACACTCTATCACTCTCTGACACTCTATATCACTCTCTGACACTCACTATCACTCTCTGACATTCTCGATCACTCACTGACACTCTCTATCACTCTCAGACACTCTGAGACACTCACTATCGCTCTCTGACACTCTCTCACGCTCTCTGGCACACTCTGACACTCTCTATCACTCTCCATCTCTCTCTGAGACTCTCTGAGACTCTCTACACTCTCTATCACTCTCTGACACTCTCTATCACTCTCTGACACTCTCTGACACTCTCATACACTCACCATCACTCTCTGACACTCTCTGACACTCACTATCACTCTCCGATACTCTCTGACACTCTCTGATACTCTCTGACACTCTCTGACACTCACTATCACTCTCTGACACTCCCTGACACTCACTGTCACTCTCTGACACTCACTGTCACTCTCTGACACTCTCTGACACTCTCAATCGCTCTCTATCACTCTCTGACACTCTCTGAAACTCTCAGACACTCACTATCACTCTCTGACACTCTCTGACACTCTCAGACACTGACAGACACTCTCCATCACTCTCTGACACTCTCTGACACTCTCTCTCACTCTCAGACACTCACCATCACTCTCTGACACTCACTATCACTCTCTGATACTCTCTGACACTCTCTGATACTCTCTGACACTCTCTGACACTCACTATCACTCTCTGACACTCCCTGACACTCACTGTCACTCTCTGACACTCACTGTCACTCTCTAACACTCTCTGACACTCTTTGACACTCTCAATCGCTCCCTATCACTCTCTGACACTCTCTGACACTCTCAGACACTCACAGACACTCACTATCACTCTCTGACACTCTCTGACACTCTCATTCACTCTCTGACACTCTCTGACACTCTCAATCGCTTTCTATCACTCTCTGACACTCTCTGAAACTCTCAGACACTCACTATCACTCTCTGACACTCTCTGACACTCTCAGACACTCACAGACACTCTCCATCACTCTCTGACACTCTCTGACACTCTCTCTCACTCTCAGACACTCACCATCACTCTCTGACACTCACTATCACTCTCTGATACTCTCTGACACTCTCTGATACTCTCTGACACTCTCTGACACTCACTATCACTCTCTGACACTCCCTGACACTCACTGTCACTCTCTGACACTCACTGTCACTCTCTAACACTCTCTGACACTCTTTGACACTCTCAATCGCTCCCTATCACTCTCTGACACTCTCTGACACTCTCAGACACTCACAGACACTCACTATCACTCTCTGACACTCTCTGACACTCTCATTCACTCTCTGACACTCTCTGACACTCTCAATCGCTTTCTATCACTCTCTGACACTCTCTGAAACTCTCAGACACTCAGTATCACTCTCTGACACTCTCTGACACTCTCAGACACTCGCAAACACTCTCCATCACTCTCTGACACTCTCTGACACGCAGTGTCACTCTCTGACACTCTCTGACACTCTCTGACACTCTCTCTCACTCTCAGACACTCTCTCTCACTCTCAGACACTCTCTGACACTCTCAGACACTCTCTGACACTCTCTGACACTCTCTATGACTCTCTGACACACTCTGACACTCTCTATCACTCTCTGACACTCTCTGACACTCTCTATCACTCTCTGTCACTCTCTATCACTCTCTGACTCTCTCAGACACTCACTATCACTCTCTGAAACTCGCTATGTATCTCTGACACTCTCTGACACTGTCTGACACTCTCAGACACTCACTATCCTCTCTGACTCTCTGTATCACTCTCTGCCATTCTCTGCCTCGCTCTTTCACTCGCTGACACTCTCTGACACTCTCTGACAATCTCAAACACTCTCTGAATCTCTCTGAAACTCTCAGACACTCTCAGAAACTGTCAGAGACTCACTATCACTCTCTGACACTCTCTATCGCTCTCTATCACACTCTGACACTCTCTATCACTCTCTGACACTCTGTTACACTCTCAGACACTCTCAGACACTCACTATCACTCTCTGACACTCTCTATCACTCTCTGACACTCTATATCACTCTCTGACACTCTCTGACACTCACTATCACTCTCTGACATTCTCGATCACTCACTGACACTCTCTATCACTCTCAGACACTCTGAGACACTCACTATCGCTCTCTGACACTCTCTCACGCTCTCTGGCACACTCTGACACTCTCTATCACTCTCCATCTCTCTCTGAGACTCTCTGAGACTCTCTACACTCTCTATCACTCTCTGACACTCTCTATCACTCTCTGACACTCTCTGACACTCTCATACACTCACCATCACTCTCTGACAATCTCTGACACTCACTATCACTCTCCGATACTCTCTGACACTCTCTGATACTCTCTGACACTCACTATCACTCTCTGACACTCCCTGACACTCACTGTCACTCTCTGACACTCACTGTCACTCTCTGACACTCTCTGACACTCTCAATCGCTCTCTATCACTCTCTGACACTCTCTGAATCTCTCAGACACTCACTATCACTCTCTGACACTCTCAGACACTCACAGACACTCTCCATCACTCTCTGACACTCTCTGACACTCAGTGTCACTCTCTGACACTCTCTGACACTCTCTGACACACTCTCTCACTCTCAGGCACTCACCATCACTCTCTGACACTCACTATCACTCTCTGATACTCTCTGACACTCTCTGATATTCTCTGACACTCTCTGACACTCACTATCACTCTCTGACACTCCCTGACACTCACTGTCACTCTCTGACACTCACTGTCACTCTCTAACACTCTCTGACACTCTCTGACACTCTCAATCGCTCCCTATCACTCTCTGACACTCTCTGACACTCTCAGACACTCACAGACACTCACTATCACTCTCTGACACTCTCTGACACTCTCATTCACTCTCTGACACTCTCTGACACTCTCAATCGCTTTCTATCACTCTCTGACACTCTCTGAAACTCTCAGACACTCAGTATCACTCTCTGACACTCTCTGACACTCTCAGACACTCGCAAACACTCTCCATCACTCTCTGACACTCTCTGACACGCAGTGCCACTCTCTGACACTCTCTGACACTCTCAGACACTCTCTCACTCTCAGACACTCTCTCTCACTCTCAGACACTCTCTGACACTCTCAGACACTCTCTGACACTCTCTGACACTCTCTATCACTCTATATCACTCTCTATCACTCTCTGACACTCTCTGACACTCTCAGACACTCACAGACACTCTCCTTCACTCTCTGACACTCTCTGACACTCAGTGTCACTCTCTGACACTCACTGACACTCTCTGACACTCTCTCTCACTCTCAGACACTCTCTCACACTCTCAGACACTCTCTGACACTCTCAATCGCTTTCTATCACTCTCTGACACTCTCTGAAACTCTCAGACACTCACAGACACTCTCCATCACTCTCTGACACTCTCTGACTCTCAGTGTCACTCGCTGACACTCTCTGACACTCTCTGACACTCTCTCTCACTCTCAGACACTCTCTGACACTCTCTGACACTCTCTATCACTCTCTATCACACTCTGACACTCTCTGACACTCTCTATCACTCTCTGACACTCTCAGACACTCACTATCACTCTCTGATTCTCTCTGACACTCAGTATCACTCTCTGACACTCTCTGAAACTCACTATCACTCTCTGACACTCCCTGACACTCACTGTCACTCTCTGAAACTCACTGTCACATCTGACACTCTCTGACACTCTCAATCGCTCTCTATCAATCTCTGACACTCTCTGACAATCACTATCACTCTCTGACGCTCTCTGACACTCTCAGACAATCTCAGACACTCACTATCACTCTCTGACACTCTCTGTCACTCTCTGACACTCTCTATCACTCTCTGACACTCTCTGACACTCTCTGACACTCCCTATCACTCTCTGACATTCTCGATCACTCACTGACACTCTCTATCACTCTCTGACACTCTCAGACACTCATTATCGCTCTCTGACACTCTCTGACACTCTCTGACACTCTCTGACACACTCTGACACTCTCTTTCACGCTCTATCACTCTCTGACACTCTCTGACACTCTCTGACACACTCTGACACTCTCTTTCACGCTCTATCACTCTCTGAGACTCTCGGACACTCTCTGACACTCTCTATCACTCTCTGACACTCTCTGACAATTTATTTCACTCTCTGACACTCTCTGACACTCTCAGACACTCGCCATCACTCTCTGACACTCTTTGACACTCTCAATCATTCTCAATCAATCTCTATCACTCTCTGACACACTCAGACACTCTCAGACACTCACGAAAACTCTCTGACAATCTCTGACACTCTCTGACACACTATCGCTCTCTTTCACTCTCTGACACTCTCTCACACTCTCTGTTACTCTCTATCACTCTCTGACACTCTCTGACACTCTCTGACACTCTCTGACCTCTCAGACACTCTCTGACACTCTCTATGAATCTCTGACACTCTTTGACACACTCTGACATTCTCTATCACTCTCTGACACTCTCTGACACTTTCTATTACTCTCTGTCACTCTCTGTCACTCTCTATCACTCTCTGACACTCTCAGACACTCACTATCACTCTCTGACACTCTCTATCTCTCTCTGACACTCTCTGACACTGTCTGACACTCTCAGACACTCTCAGACACTCTCAGACACTCACTATCACTATCTGACTCTCTCTATCACTCTCTGCCACTCTCTGACACTCTGTTTCACTCGCTGACACTCTCTGACAATCACTATCACTCTCTGACGCTCTCTGACACTCTCAGACACTCACTATCACTCTCTGATTCTCTCTGACACTCAGTATCACTCTCTGACACTCTCTGAAACTCACTATCACTCTCTGACACTCCCTGACACTCACTGTCACTCTCTGAAACTCACTGTCACATCTGACACTCTCTGACACTCTCAATCGCTCTCTATCAATCTCTGACACTCTCTGAAACTCACTATCACTCTCTGACACTCTCTGACACTCTCAGACACTCACAGACACTCTCCATCACTCTCTGACACTCTCTGACACTCAGTGTCACTCTCTGACACTCTCTGACACTCTCTGACACTCTCTCTCACTCTCAGACACTCACCATCACTCTCTGACACTCACTATCACTCTCTGATAGTCTCTGACACTCTCTGATACTCTCTGACACTCTCTGACACTCTCAATCGCTCCCTATCACTCTCTCTGACACTCTCTGACACTCTCAGACACTCACAGACACTCACTATCACTCTCTGACACTCTCAGACACTCTCTGACACTCTCTGACACTCTCAATCGCTTTATATCACTCTCTGACACTCTCTGAAACTCTCAGACACTCACTATCACTCTCTGACACTCTCTGAAACTCTCAGACACTCACTATCACTCTCTATCACTCTCTGACACTCTCTGACACTCTCTATCACTCTCTGACACTCTCTGACACTCTCTATCACTCTCTATCAATCTCTGACACTCTCTGAAACTCTCTTTCACTCTCTGACACTCTCTGACACTCTCTATCACTCTCTATCACTCTCTGACGCACACTATCACTCTCTGACAATCTCTGACACTCTCTGACACTCTCTGACTCTCTCTATCACTCTCTGACACGCTCAATCACTATCTGACACACTCTGACACTCTCAGACACTCAGTGTCACTCTCTGACACTCTCTTACACTCTCTGACACTCTCTGACACTCTCTATCACTCTCTGTCACTCTCTGACACACTCTGACACTCTCAGACACTCAGTGCCACTCTCTGACACTCTCCATCACTCTCTGACACTCTCTGACACTCTCAATCACTCTCAATCAATCTCTATCACTCTCTGACACACTCTGACACTCTCAGACAATCACTAAAACTCTCTGACAATCTCTGACACTCTCTGACACACTATCGCTCTCTATCACTCTCTGACACGCTCTCACACTCTCTATTACTCTCTATCACTCTCTATCACTCTCTGACACTCTCTGACACTCTCTGACACTCTCTGACCTCTCAGACACGCTCTGACACTCTCTATGACTCTCTGACACTCTTTGACACTCTCTGACACTCTCTATCACTCTCTGACACTCTCAGACACTCACTATCACTCTCTGATTCTCTCTGACACTCAGTATCACTCTCTGACACTCTCTGACACTCACTATCACTCTCTGACACACCCTGACACTCACTGTCACTCTCTGAAACTCACTGTCACTCTCTGACACTCTCTGACACTCTCTGACACTCTCAATCGCTCTCTATCACTCTCTGACACTCTCTGAAACTCTCACACACTCACTATCACTCTCTGACACTCTCCATCACTCTCTGACACTCTCTGACACTCAGTGTCACTCTCTGACACTCTCTGACACTCTCTGACACTCTCTCTCACTCTCAGACACTCACCATCACTCTCTGACACTCACTATCACTCTCTGATAGTCTCTGACACTCTCTATCACTCTCTATCACTCTCTGACGCACACTATCACTCTCTGACAGTCTCTGACACTCTCTGACACTCTCTGACTCTCTCTATCACTCTCTGACACGCTCAATCACTATCTGACACACTCTGACACTCTCAGACACTCAGTGTCACTCTCTGACACTCTCTTACACTCTCTGACACTCTCTGACACTCTCTATCACTCTCTGTCATTCTCTGACACACTCTGACACTCTCAGACACTCAGTGCCACTCTCTGACACTCTCCATCACTCTCTGACACTCTCTGACACTCTCAATCACTCTCAATCAATCTCTATCACTCTCTGACACACTCTGACACTCTCAGACAATCACTAAAACTCTCTGACAATCTCTGACACTCTCTGACACACTATCGCTCTCTATCACTCTCTGACACGCTCTCACACTCTCTATTACTCTCTATCACTCTCTATCACTCTCTGACACTCTCTGACACTCTCTGACACTCTCTGACCTCTCAGACACGCTCTGACACTCTCTATGACTCTCTGACACTCTTTGACACTCTCTGACACTCTCTATCACTCTCTGACACTCTCAGACACTCACTATCACTCTCTGATTCTCTCTGACACTCAGTATCACTCTCTGACACTCTCTGACACTCACTATCACTCTCTGACACTCCCTGACACTCACTGTCACTCTCTGAAACTCACTGTCACTCTCTGACACTCTCTGACACTCTCAATCGCTCTCTATCACTCTCTGACACTCTCTGAAACTCTCAGACACTCACTATCACTCTCTGACACTCTCTGACACTTTCTATTACTCTCTGTCACTCTCTGTCACTCTCTATCACTCTCTGACACTCTCAGACACTCACTATCACTCTCTGACACTCTCTATCTCTCTCTGACACTCTCTGACACTGTCTGACACTCTCAGACACTCTCAGACACTCTCAGACACTCACTATCACTATCTGACTCTCTCTATCACTCTCTGCCACTCTCTGACACTCTGTTTCACTCGCTGACACTCTCTGACAATCACTATCACTCTCTGACGCTCTCTGACACTCTCAGACACTCACTATCACTCTCTGATTCTCTCTGACACTCAGTATCACTCTCTGACACTCTCTGAAACTCACTATCACTCTCTGACACTCCCTGACACTCACTGTCACTCTCTGAAACTCACTGTCACATCTGACACTCTCTGACACTCTCAATCGCTCTCTATCAATCTCTGACACTCTCTGAAACTCACTATCACTCTCTGACACTCTCTGACACTCTCAGACACTCACAGACACTCTCCATCACTCTCTGACACTCTCTGACACTCAGTGTCACTCTCTGACACTCTCTGACACTCTCTGACACTCTCTCTCACTCTCAGACACTCACCATCACTCTCTGACACTCACTATCACTCTCTGATAGTCTCTGACACTCTCTGATACTCTCTGACACTCTCTGACACTCTCAATCGCTCCCTATCACTCTCTCTGACACTCTCTGACACTCTCAGACACTCACAGACACTCACTATCACTCTCTGACACTCTCAGACACTCTCTGACACTCTCTGACACTCTCAATCGCTTTATATCACTCTCTGACACTCTCTGAAACTCTCAGACACTCACTATCACTCTCTGACACTCTCTGAAACTCTCAGACACTCACTATCACTCTCTATCACTCTCTGACACTCTCTGACACTCTCTATCACTCTCTGACACTCTCTGACACTCTCTATCACTCTCTATCAATCTCTGACACTCTCTGAAACTCTCTTTCACTCTCTGACACTCTCTGACACTCTCTATCACTCTCTATCACTCTCTGACGCACACTATCACTCTCTGACAATCTCTGACACTCTCTGACACTCTCTGACTCTCTCTATCACTCTCTGACACGCTCAATCACTATCTGACACACTCTGACACTCTCAGACACTCAGTGTCACTCTCTGACACTCTCTTACACTCTCTGACACTCTCTGACACTCTCTATCACTCTCTGTCACTCTCTGACACACTCTGACACTCTCAGACACTCAGTGCCACTCTCTGACACTCTCCATCACTCTCTGACACTCTCTGACACTCTCAATCACTCTCAATCAATCTCTATCACTCTCTGACACACTCTGACACTCTCAGACAATCACTAAAACTCTCTGACAATCTCTGACACTCTCTGACACACTATCGCTCTCTATCACTCTCTGACACGCTCTCACACTCTCTATTACTCTCTATCACTCTCTATCACTCTCTGACACTCTCTGACACTCTCTGACACTCTCTGACCTCTCAGACACGCTCTGACACTCTCTATGACTCTCTGACACTCTTTGACACTCTCTGACACTCTCTATCACTCTCTGACACTCTCAGACACTCACTATCACTCTCTGATTCTCTCTGACACTCAGTATCACTCTCTGACACTCTCTGACACTCACTATCACTCTCTGACACACCCTGACACTCACTGTCACTCTCTGAAACTCACTGTCACTCTCTGACACTCTCTGACACTCTCTGACACTCTCAATCGCTCTCTATCACTCTCTGACACTCTCTGAAACTCTCACACACTCACTATCACTCTCTGACACTCTCCATCACTCTCTGACACTCTCTGACACTCAGTGTCACTCTCTGACACTCTCTGACACTCTCTGACACTCTCTCTCACTCTCAGACACTCACCATCACTCTCTGACACTCACTATCACTCTCTGATAGTCTCTGACACTCTCTATCACTCTCTATCACTCTCTGACGCACACTATCACTCTCTGACAATCTCTGACACTCTCTGACACTCTCTGACTCTCTCTATCACTCTCTGACACGCTCAATCACTATCTGACACACTCTGACACTCTCAGACACTCAGTGTCACTCTCTGACACTCTCTTACACTCTCTGACACTCTCTGACACTCTCTATCACTCTCTGTCATTCTCTGACACACTCTGACACTCTCAGACACTCAGTGCCACTCTCTGACACTCTCCATCACTCTCTGACACTCTCTGACACTCTCAATCACTCTCAATCAATCTCTATCACTCTCTGACACACTCTGACACTCTCAGACAATCACTAAAACTCTCTGACAATCTCTGACACTCTCTGACACACTATCGCTCTCTATCACTCTCTGACACGCTCTCACACTCTCTATTACTCTCTATCACTCTCTATCACTCTCTGACACTCTCTGACACTCTCTGACACTCTCTGACCTCTCAGACACGCTCTGACACTCTCTATGACTCTCTGACACTCTTTGACACTCTCTGACACTCTCTATCACTCTCTGACACTCTCAGACACTCACTATCACTCTCTGATTCTCTCTGACACTCAGTATCACTCTCTGACACTCTCTGACACTCACTATCACTCTCTGACACTCCCTGACACTCACTGTCACTCTCTGAAACTCACTGTCACTCTCTGACACTCTCTGACACTCTCAATCGCTCTCTATCACTCTCTGACACTCTCTGAAACTCTCAGACACTCACTATCACTCTCTGACACTCTCCATCACTCTCTGACACTCTCTGACACTCAGTGTCACTCTCTGACACTCTCTGACACTCTCTGACACTCTCTCTCACTCTCAGACACTCACCATCACTCTCTGACACTCACTATCACTCTCTGATAGTCTCTGACACTCTCTGATACTCTCTGACACTCTCTGACACTCACTATCACTCTCTGACACTCCCTGACACTCTCAATCGCTCTCTATCACTCTCTGACACTCTCTGAAACTCTCAGACACTCACTATCACTCTCTGACACTCTCTGACACTCTCAGACACTCACAGACACTCTCCATCACTCTCTGACACTCTCTGACACTCAGTGTCACTCTCTGACACTCTCTGACACTCTCTGACACTCTCTCTCACTCTCAGACACTCACCATCACTCTCTGACACTCACTATCACTCTCTGATAGTCTCTGACACTCTCTGATACTCTCTGACACACTCTGACACTCTCAATCGCTCCCTATCAATCTCTCGGACACTCTCTGACACTCTCAGACACTCACAGACACTCACTATCACTCTCTGAAACTCTCTGACACTCTCTATCACTCTCTGACACTCTCTGACACTCAGTGTCACTCTCTGACACTCTCTGACACTATCTATCACTCTCTATCACTCTCTGACACTCTCTGACACTCTCTATCACTCTCTGACACTCTCTGACACTCTCTATCACTCTCTATCACTCTCTGACACTCTCTGACACTCTCTATCACTCTCTATCACTCTCTGACGCACACTATCACTCTCTGACAATCTCTGACACTCTCTGACACTCTCTATCACTCTCTGACACTCTCTGACACTCTCTATCACTCTATATCACTCTCTATCACTCTCTATCAATCTCTGACACTCTCTGACACTCTCTATCACTCTCTGACACTCTCTGACACTCTCTATCACTCTATATCACTCTCTATCACTCTCTGACTCTCTCTGACACTCTCAGACACTCACAGACACTCTCCTTCACTCTCTGACACTCTCTGACACTCAGTGTCACTCTCTGACACTCTCTGACACTCTCTGACACTCTCTCTCACTCTCAGACACTCTCTCTCACTCTCAGACACCCTCTGACACTCTCAATCGCTTTCTATCACTCTCTGACACTCTCTGAAACTCTCTGACACTCTCTATCACTCTCTGACACTCTCTGACACTCAGTGTCACTCTCTGACACTCTCTGACACTATCTATCACTCTCTATCACTCTCTGACACTCTCTGACACTCAGTGTCACTCTCTGACACTCTCTGACACTATCTATCACTCTCTATCACTCTCTGACACTCTCTGACACTCTCTATCACTCTCTATCACTCTCTGACACTCCCTGACACTCTCAATCGCTCTCTATCACTCTCTGACACTCTCTGAAACTCTCAGACACTCACTATCACTCTCTGACACTCTCTGACACTCTCAGACACTCACAGACACTCTCCATCACTCTCTGACACTCTCTGACACTCAGTGTCACTCTCTGACACTCTCTGACACTCTCTGACACTCTCTCTCACTCTCAGACACTCACCATCACTCTCTGACACTCACTATCACTCTCTGATAGTCTCTGACACTCTCTGATACTCTCTGACACACTCTGACACTCTCAATCGCTCCCTATCACTCTCTCGGACACTCTCTGACACTCTCAGACACTCACAGACACTCACTATCACTCTCTGACACTCTCTGACACTCTCTATCACTCTCTGACACTCTCTGACACTCAGTGTCACTCTCTGACACTCTCTGACACTATCTATCACTCTCTATCACTCTCTGACACTCTCTGACACTCTCTATCACTCTCTGACACTCTCTGACACTCTCTATCACTCTCTATCACTCTCTGACACTCTCTGACACTCTCTATCACTCTCTATCACTCTCTGACGCACACTATCACTCTCTGACAATCTCTGACACTCTCTGACACTCTCTATCACTCTCTGACACTCTCTGACACTCTCTATCACTCTATATCACTCTCTATCACTCTCTATCAATCTCTGACACTCTCTGACACTCTCTATCACTCTCTGACACTCTCTGACACTCTCTATCACTCTATATCACTCTCTATCACTCTCTGACTCTCTCTGACACTCTCAGACACTCACAGACACTCTCCTTCACTCTCTGACACTCTCTGACACTCAGTGTCACTCTCTGACACTCTCTGACACTCTCTGACACTCTCTCTCACTCTCAGACACTCTCTCTCACTCTCAGACACCCTCTGACACTCTCAATCGCTTTCTATCACTCTCTGACACTCTCTGAAACTCTCAGACACTCACTATCACTCTCTGACACTCTCTGACACTCTCAGACACTCACAGACACTCTCCATCACTCTCTGACACTCTCTGACACTCACTATCACTCTCTGACACTCCCTGACACTCACTGTCACTCTCTGAAACTCACTGTCACTCTCTGACACTCTCTGACACTCTCAATCGCTCTCTATCACTCTCTGACACTCTCTGAAACTCTCAGACACTCACTATCACTCTCTGACACTCTCCATCACTCTCTGACACTCTCTGACACTCAGTGTCACTCTCTGACACTCTCTGACACTCTCTGACACTCTCTCTCACTCTCAGACACTCACCATCACTCTCTGACACTCACTATCACTCTCTGATAGTCTCTGACACTCTCTGATACTCTCTGACACTCTCTGACACTCACTATCACTCTCTGACGCTCCCTGACACTCTCAATCGCTCTCTATCACTCTCTGACACTCTCTGAAACTCTCAGACACTCACTATCACTCTCTGACACTCTCTGACACTCTCAGACACTCACAGACACACTCCATCACTCTCTGACACTCTCTGACACTCAGTGTCACTCTCTGACACTCTCTGACACTCTCTGACACTCTCTCTCACTCTCAGACACTCACCATCACTCTCTGACACTCACTATCACTCTCTGATAGTCTCTGACACTCTCTGATACTCTCTGACACACTCTGACACTCTCAATCGCTCCCTATCACTCTCTCTGACACTCTCTGACACTCTCAGACACTCACAGACTCTCACTATCACTCTCTGACACTCTCTGACACTCTCTATCACTCTCTGACACTCTCTGACACTCAGTGTCACTCTCTGACACTCTCTGACACTATCTATCACTCTCTATCACTCTCTGACACTCTCTGACACTCTCTATCACTCTCTGACACTCTCTGACACTCTCTATCACCCTCTGACGCACACTATCACTCTCTGACAATCTCTGACACTCTCTGACACTCTCTATCACTCTCTGACACTCTCTGACACTCTCTATCACTCTCTGACACTCTCTGACACTCTCTATCACTCTATATCACTCTCTATCACTCTCTGACTCTCTCTGACACTCTCAGACACTCACAGACACTCTCCTTCACTCTCTGACACTCTCTGACACTCAGTGTCACTCTCTGACACTCTCTGACACTCTCTGACACTCTCTCTCACTCTCAGACACTCTCTCTCACTCTCAGACACCCTCTGACACTCTCAATCGCTTTCTATCACTCTCTGACACTCTCTGAAACTCTCAGACACTCACTATCACTCTCTGACACTCTCTGACACTCTCAGACACTCACAGACACTCTCCATCACTCTCTGACACTCTCTGACACTCAGTGTCACTCGCTGACACTCTCTGACACTCTCTGACACTCTCTCTCACTCTCAGACACTCTCTGACACTCTCTGACAATCTCTATCACTCTCTATCACTCTCTGACACCCTCTGACACTCTCTATCACTCTCTGACACTCTCTGACACTCTTCATCACTCTCTATCACTCTCTGACACGCTCTGACACTCTCAGACTTTCACTATCACTCTCTGACACACTCTGACACTCTCAAACACACACTATCACTCTCTGACACTTTCTGACACTCTCTACCACTCTCTGACACTCTCTTACGCACACTATCACTCTCTGACAATCTCTGACACTCTCTGACACTCTCTGAATCTCTCTATCACTCTCTGACACTCTCAATCACTATCTGACACACTCTGACACTCTCAGACACTCAGTGTCACTCTCTGACATTCTCTTACACTCTCTGACACTCTCTGACCCTCTCTATCACTCTCTGTCACTCTCTGACACACTCTGACACTCTCAGACACTCAGTGCCACTCTCTGACACTCTCTATCACTCTCTGACACTCTCTGACACTCTCAATCACTCTCAATTAATCTCTATCACTCTCTGACACACTCTGACACTCTCAGACAATCACTAAAACTCTCTGACAATCTCTGACACTCTCCGACACACTATCGCTCTCTATCACTCTCTGACACTCTCTCATACTCTTTATTACTCTCTATCACTCTCTATCACTCTCTGACACTCTCTGACACTCTCTGACACTCTCTGACCTCTCAGACACTCTCTGAAACACTCTATCACTCTCTGTCACTCTCTGACACTCTCTATCACTCTAAGTCACTCTCTATGACTCTCTATCACTCTCTGATACTCTCAGACACTCACTATCACTCTCTGACACTCTCTATCTCTCTCTGACACTCTCTGACACTGTCTGACACTCACTATCACTATCTGACTCTCTCTATCACTCTCTGCCACTCTCTGACACTCTCTTTCACTCGCTGACATTCTCTGACACTCTCTGACAATCACTATCACTCTCTGACGCTCTCTGACACTCTCAGACACTCACTATCACTCTCTGATTCTCTCTGACACTCACTATCACTCTCTGATACTCTCAGACACTCACTATCACTCTCTGACACACTCTGACACTCTCTGACACTCCCTATCACTCTCTGACATTCTCGATCACTCACTGACACTCTCTATCACTCTCAGACACTCTCAGACACTCATTATCGCTCTCTGACACTCTCTGACACTCTCTGACACTCTCTGACACACTCTGACACTCTCTTTCACGCTCTATCACTCTCTGACACTCTCTGACACACTCTGACACTCTCTTTCACGCTCTATCACTCTCTGAGACTCTCGGACACTCTCTGACACTCTCTATCACTCTCTGACACTCTCTGACACTTTATTTCACTCTCTGACACTCTCTGACACTCTCAAACACTCGCCATCACTCTCTGACACTCTTTGACACTCTCAATCATTCTCAATCAATCTCTATCACTCTCTGACACACTCAGACACTCTCAGACACTTACGAAAACTCTCTGACAATCTCTGACACTCTCTGACACACTATCGCTCTCTTTCACTCTCTGACACTCTCTCACACTCTCTATTACTCTCTATCACTCTCTGACACTCTCTGACACTCTCTGACACTCTCTGACCTCTCAGACGCTCTCTGACACTCTCTATGACTCTCTGACACTCTTTGACACTCTCTGACATTCTCTATCACTCTCTGACACTCTCTGACACTTTCTATTACTCTCTGTCACTCTCTGTCACTCTCTATCACTCTCTGACACTCTCAGACACTCACTATCACTGTCTGACACTCTCTATCTCTCTCTGACACTCTCTGACACTGTCTGACACTCTCAGACACTCTCAGACACTCTCAGACACTTACTATCACTATCTGACTCTCTCTATCACTCTCTGCCACTCTCTGAGACGCTGTTTCACTCGCTGACACTCTCTGACACTCTCTGACAATCACTATCAATCTCTGACGCTCTCTGACACTCTCAGACACTCACTATCACTCTCTGATTCTCTCTGACACTCAGTATCACTCTCTGACACTCTCTGACACTCACTATCACTCTCTGACATTCCCTGACACTCAATGTCACTCTCTGAAACTCACTGTCACTCTCTGACACTCTCAATCGCTCTCTATCACTCTCTGACACTCTCTGAAACTCTCAGACACTCACTATCACTCTCTGACTCTCTCTGACACTCTCAGACACTCACAGACACTCTCCATCACTCTCTGACACTCTCTGACACTCAGTGTCACTCTCTGACACTCTCTGACACTCTCTGACATTCTCTCTCACTCTCAGACACTCACTATCACTCTCTGACACTCTCAGACACTCTCTGACACTCTCTGACACTCTCAATCGCTTTATATCACTCTCTGACACTCTCTGAAACTCTCAGACACTCACTATCACTCTCTGACACTCTCTGAAACTCTCAGACACTCACTATCACTCTCTATCACTCTCTGACACTCTCTGACACTCTCTATCACTCTCTGACACTCTCTGACACTCTCTATCACTCTCTATCAATCTCTGACACTCTCTGACACTCTCTATCACTCTCTGACACTCTCTGATACTCTCTATAACTCTCTATCACTCTCTGACGCACACTATCACTCTCTGACAATCTCTGACACTCTCTGACACTCTCTGACTCTCTCTATCACTCTCTGACACGCTCAATCACTATCTGACACACTCTGACACTCTCAGACACTCAGTGTCACTCTCTGACACTCTCATACACTCTCTGACACTCTCTGACCCTCTCTATCACTCTCTGTCACTCTCTGACACACTCTGACACTCTCAGACACTCAGTGCCACTCTCTGACACTCTCCATCACTCTCTGACACTCTCTGACACTCTCAATCACTCTCAATCAATCTCTATCACTCTCTGACACACTCTGACACTCTCAGACAATCACTAAAACTCTCTGACAATCTCTGACACTCTCTGACACACTATCGCTCTCTATCACTCTCTGACACGCTCTCACACTCTCTATTACTCTCTATCACTCTCTATCACTCTCTGACACTCTCTGACACTCTCTGACACTCTCTGACCTCTCAGACACGCTCTGACACTCTCTATGACTCTCTGACACTCTTTGACACTCTCTGACACTCCCTATCACTCTCTGACACTCTCAGACACTCACTATCACTCTCTGATTCTCTCTGACACTCGGTATCACTCTCTGACACTCTCTGAAACTCTCAGACACTCACTATCACTCTCTGACACTCTCCATCACTCTCTGACACTCTCTGACACTCAGTGTCACTCTCTGACACTCTCTGACACTCTCTCTCACTCTCAGACACTCACCATCACTCTCTGACACTCACTATCACTCTCTGATAGTCTCTGACACTCTCTGATACTCTCTGACACTCTCTGACACTCACTATCACTCTCTGACACTCCCTGACACTCTCAATCGCTCTCTATCACTCTCTGACACTCTCTGAAACTCTCAGACACTCACTATCACTCTCTGACACTCTCTGACACTCTCAGACACTCACAGACACTCTCCATCACTCTCTGACACTCTTTGACACTCAGTGTCACTCTCTGACACTCACTGACACTCTCTGACACTCTCTCTCACTCTCAGACACTCACCATCACTCTCTGACACTCACTATCACTCTCTGATAGTCTCTGACACTCTCTGATACTCTCTGACACACTCTGACACTCTCAATCGCTCCCTATCACTCTCTCTGACACTCTCTGACACTCTCAGACACTCACAGACACTCACTATCACTCTCTGACACTCTCTGACACTCTCTATCACTCTCTGACACTCTCTGACACTCAGTGTCACTCTCTGACACTCTCTGACACTCTCTATCACTCTCTATCACTCTCTGACACTCTCTGACACTCTCTATCACTCTCTGACACTCTCTGACACTCTCTATCACTCTCTATCAATCTCTGACACTCTCTGACACTCTCTATCACTCTCTGACACTCTCTGACACTCTCTATCACTCTCTATCACTCTCTGACGCACACTATCACTCTCTGACAATCTCTGACACTCTCTGACACTCTCTGACTCTCTCTATCACTCTCTGACACTCTCAATCACTATCTGACACACTCTGACACTCTCAGACACTCAGTGTCACTCTCTGACACTCTCTTACACTCTCTGACACTCTCTGACCCTCTCTATCACTCTCTGTCACTCTCTGACACACTCTGACACTCTCAGACACTCAGTGCCACTCTCTGACACTCTCCATCACTCTCTGACATTCTCTGACACTCTCAATCACTCTCAATCAATCTCTATCACTCTCTGACACACTCTGACACTCTCAGACAATCACTAAAACTCTCTGACAATCTCTGACACTCTCTGACACACTATCGCTCTCTATCACTCTCTGACACTCTCTCACACTCTCTATTACTCTCTATCACTCTCTGACACTCTCTGACACTCTCTGACACTCTCTGACCTCTCAGACACTCTCTGACACTCTCTATGACTCTCTGACACTCTTTGACACTCTCTGACACTCTCTATCACTCTCTGACACTCTCAGACACTCACTATCACTCTCTGATTCTCTCTGACACTCAGTATCACTCTCTGACACTCTCTGACACTCACTATCACTCTCTGACACTCCCTGACACTCACTGTCACTCTCTGAAACTCACTGTCACTCTCTGACACTCTCTGATACTCTCAATCGCTCTCTATCACTCTCTGACACTCTCTGACACTCTCAATCGCTTTCTATCTATCTCTGACACTCTCTGAAACTCTCAGACACTCACTATCACTCTCTGACACTCTATGACACTCTCAGACACTCACAGACACTCTCCATCACTCTCTGACACTCTCTGACACTCAGTGTCACTCTCTGACACTCTCTGACACTCTCTATCACTCTCGATCACTCTCTGACACTCTCTGACACTCTCTATCACTCTCTGACACTCTCTGAAACTCTCAGACACTCACTATCACTCTCTGACACTCTCTGACACTCTCAGACACTCTCAGCCACTCACGAAAACTCTCTGACAATCTCTGACACTCTCTGACACACTATCGCTCTCTTTCACTCTCTGACACTCTCTCACACTCTCTATTACTCTCTATCACTCTCTGACACTCTCTGACACTCTCTGACACTCTCTGACACTCTCTGACACTCTCTGACCTCTCAGACACTCTCTGACACTCTCTATGACTCTCTGACACTCTTTGACAATCTCTGACATTCTCTATCACTCTCTGACACTCTCTGACACTTTCTATCACTCTCTGTCACTCTCTGTCACTCTTTATCACTCTCTGACACTCTCAGACACTCACTATCACTCTCTGACACTCTCTATCTCTCTCTGACACTCTCTGACACTGTCTGACACTCTCAGACACTCTCAGACACTCTCAGACACTCACTATCACTATCTGACTCTCTCTATCACTCTCTGCCACTCTCTGACACTCTGTTTCACTCGCTGACACTCTCTGACACTCGCTGACAATCACTATCACTCTCTGACGCTCTCTGACACTCTCAGACACTCACTATCACTCTCTGATTCTCTCTGACACTCAGTATCACTCTCTGACACTCTCTGACACTCACTATCACTCTCTGACCCTCCCTGACACTCACTGTCACTCTCTGAAACTCACTGTCACTCTCTGACACTCGCTGACACTCTCAATCGCTCTCTATCACTCTCTGACACTCTCTGAAACTCTCAGACACTCACTATCACTCTCTGACACTCTCTGACACTCTCAGACACTCACAGACACTCTCCATCACTCTCTGACACTCTCTGACACTCTCTCTCACTCTCAGACACTCACCATCACTCTCTGACACTCATTATCACTCTCTGATAGTCTCTGACACTCTCTGATACTCTCTGACACTCTCTGACACTCTCAATCGCTCCCTATCACTCTCTCTGACACTCGCTGACACTCTCAGACACTCACAGACACTCACTATCACTCTCTGACACTCTCAGACACTCTCTGACACTCTCTGACACTCTCAATCGCTTTATATCACTCTCTGACACTCTCTGAAACACTCAGACACTCACTATCACTCTCTGACACTCTCTGACACTCTCAGACACTCACAGACACTCTCCATCACTCTCTGACACTCTCTGACACTCAGTGTCACTCCCTGACACTCTCTGACACTCTCTATCACTCTCTATCACTCTCTGACACTCTCTGACACTCTCTGACACTCTCTATCACTCTCTGACACTCTCTGACACTCTCTATCACTCTCTGACACTCTCTGACACGCTCTATCAATCTCTGACACTCTCTGACACTCTCTGACAATCTCTATCAATCTCTATCACTCTCTGACGCACACTATCACTCTCTGACAATCTCTGACACTCTCTGAATCTCTCTATCACTCTCTGACACTCTCAATCACTATCTGACACACTCTGACACTCTCAGACACTCAGTGTCACTCTCTGACTCTCTCTTACACTCTCTGACACTCTCTGACCCTCTCTATCGCTCTCTGTCACTCTCTGACACACTCTGACACTCTCAGACACTCAGTGCCACTCTCTGACACTCTCCATCACTCTCTGACACTCTCTGACACTCTCAATCACTCTCAATCAATCTCTATCACTCTCTGACACACTCTGACACTCTCAGACAATCACTAAAACTCTCTGACAATCTCTGACACTCTCTGACACGCTCTCACACTCTCTGTTACTCTCTATCGCTCTCTATCACTCTCTGACAATCTCTGACACTCTCTGACACTCTCTGACCTCTCAGACACTCTCTGACACTCTCTATGACTCTCTGACACTCTTTGACACACTCTGACACTCTCTATCACTCTCTGACACTCTCAGACACTCACTATCACTCTCTGATTCTCTCTGACACTCAGTATCACTCTCTGACACTCTCTGACACTCACTGTCACTCTCTGAAACTCACTGTCACTCTCTGACACTCTCTGACACTCTCAATCGCTCTCTATCACTCTCTGACACTCTCTGAAACTCTCAGACACTCACTATCACTCTCTGACACTCTCCATCACTCTCTGACACTCTCTGACACTCAGTGTCACTCTCTGACACTCTCTGACACTCTCTGACACTCTCTCACTCTCAGACACTCACCATCACTCTCTGACACTCACTATCACTCTCTGATTGTCTCTGACACTCTCTGATACTCTCTGACACTCTCTGACACTCACTATCACTCTCTGACACTCACTGACACTCTCAATCGCTCTCTATCACTCTCTGACACTCTCTGAAACTCTCAGACACTCACTATCACTCTCTGACACTCTCTGACACTCTCAGACACTCACAGACACTCTCCATCACTCTCTGACACTCTCTGACACTCAGTGTCACTCTCTGACACTCTCTGACACTCTCTGACACTCTCTCTCACTCTCAGACACACACCATCACTCTCTGACACTCACTATCACTCTCTGATAGTCTCTGACACTCTCTGATACTCTCTGACACACTCTGACACTCTCAATCGCTCCCTATCACTCTCTCTGACACTCTCTGACACTCTCAGACACTCACAGACACTCACTATCACTCTCTGACACTCTCTGACACTCTCTATCACTCTCTGACACTCTCTGACACTCAGTGTCACTCTCTGACACTCTCTGACACTCTCTATCACTCTCTATCACTCTCTGACACTCTCTGACACTCTCGATCACTCTCTGACACTCTCTGACACTCTCTATCACTCTCTATCAATCTCTGACACTCTCTGACACTCTCTATCACTCTCTGACACTCTCTGACACTCTCTATCACTCTCTATCACTCTCTGACGCACACTATCACTCTCTGACAATCTCTGACACTCTCTGACACTCTCTGACTCTCTCTATCACTCTCTGACACTCTCAATCACTATCTGACACACTGTGACACTCTCAGACACTCAGTGTCACTCTCTGACACTCTCTTACACTCTCTGACACTCTCTGACCCTCTCTATCACTCTCTGTCACTCTCTGACACACTCTGACACTCTCAGACACTCAGTGCCACTCTCTGACACTCTCCATCACTCTCTGACACTCTCTGACACTCTCAATCACTCTCAATCAATCTCTATCACTCTCTGACACACTCTGACACTCTCAGACAATCACTAAAACTCTCTGACAATCTCTGACACTCTCTGACACGCTCTCACACTCTCTATTACTCTCTATCACTCTCTATCACTCTCTGACACTCTCTGACACTCTCTGACACTCTCTGACCTCTCAGACACTCTCTGACACTCTCTATGACTCTCTGACACTCTTTGACACACTCTGACACTCTCTATCACTCTCTGACACTCTCAGACACTCACTATCACTCTCTGATTCTCTCTGACACTCAGTATCACTCTCTGACACTCTCTGACACTCACTGTCACTCTCTGAAACTCACTGTCACTCTCTGACACTCTCTGACACTCTCAATCGCTCTCTATCACTCTCTGACACTCTCTGAAACTCTCAGACACTCACTATCACTCTCTGACACTCTCCATCACTCTCTGACACTCTCTGACACTCAGTGTCACTCTCTGACACTCTCTGACACTCTCTGACACTCTCTCACTCTCAGACACTCACCATCACTCTCTGACACTCACTATCACTCTCTGATTGTCTCTGACACTCTCTGATACTCTCTGACACTCTCTGACACTCACTATCACTCTCTGACACTCACTGACACTCTCAATCGCTCTCTATCACTCTCTGACACTCTCTGAAACTCTCAGACACTCACTATCACTCTCTGACACTCTCAGACACTCACAGACACTCTCCATCACTCTCTGACACTCTCTGACACTCAGTGTCACTCTCTGACACTCTCTGACACTCTCTGACACTCTCTCTCACTCTCAGACACACACCATCACTCTCTGACACTCACTATCACTCTCTGATAGTCTCTGACACTCTCTGATACTCTCTGACACACTCTGACACTCTCAATCGCTCCCTATCACTCTCTCTGACACTCTCTGACACTCTCAGACACTCACAGACACTCACTATCACTCTCTGACACTCTCTGACACTCTCTATCACTCTCTGACACTCTCTGACACTCAGTGTCACTCTCTGACACTCTCTGACACTCTCTATCACTCTCTATCACTCTCTGACACTCTCTGACACTCTCGATCACTCTCTGACACTCTCTGACACTCTCTATCACTCTCTATCAATCTCTGACACTCTCTGACACTCTCTATCACTCTCTGACACTCTCTGACACTCTCTATCACTCTCTATCACTCTCTGACGCACACTATCACTCTCTGACAATCTCTGACACTCTCTGACACTCTCTGACTCTCTCTATCACTCTCTGACACTCTCAATCACTATCTGACACACTGTGACACTCTCAGACACTCAGTGTCACTCTCTGACACTCTCTTACACTCTCTGACACTCTCTGACCCTCTCTATCACTCTCTGTCACTCTCTGACACACTCTGACACTCTCAGACACTCAGTGAAACTCTCTGACACTCTCCATCACTCTCTGACACTCTCTGACACTCTCAATCACTCTCAATCACTCTCAATCAATCTCTATCACTCTCTGACACACTCTGACACTCTCAGACAATCACTAAAACTCTCTGACAATCTCTGACACTCTCTGACACACTATCGCTCTCTATCACTCTCTGACACTCTCTCACACTCTCTATTACTCTCTATCACTCTCTATCACTCTCTGACACTCTCTGACACTCTCTGACCTCTCAGACACTCTCTGACACTCTCTATGACTCTCTGACACTCTTTGACACTCTCTGACACTCTCTATCACTCTCTGACACTCTCAGACACTCACTATCACTCTCTGATTCTCTCTGACACTCAGTATCACTCTCTGACACTCTCTGACACTCACTATCACTCTCTGACACTCCCTGACACTCACTGTCACTCTCTGAAACTCACTGTCACTCTCTGACACTCTCTGACACTCTCAATCGCTTTATATCACTCTCTGACACTCTCTGAAACACTCAGACACTCACTATCACTCTCTGACACTCTCTGACACTCTCAGACACTCACAGACACTCTCCATCACTCTCTGACACTCTCTGACACTCAGTGTCACTCCCTGACACTCTCTGACACTCTCTATCACTCTCTATCACTCTCTGACACTCTCTGACACTCTCTGACACTCTCTATCACTCTCTGACACTCTCTGACACTCTCTATCACTCTCTGACACTCTCTGACACGCTCTATCAATCTCTGACACTCTCTGACACTCTCTGACACTCTCTATCAATCTCTATCACTCTCTGACGCACACTATCACTCTCTGACAATCTCTGACACTCTCTGACACTCTCTGAATCTCTCTATCACTCTCTGACACTCTCAATCACTATCTGACACACTCTGACACTCTCAGACACTCAGTGTCACTCTCTGACTCTCTCTTACACTCTCTGACACTCTCTGACCCTCTCTATCGCTCTCTGTCACTCTCTGACACACTCTGACACTCTCAGACACTCAGTGCCACTCTCTGACACTCTCCATCACTCTCTGACACTCTCTGACACTCTCAATCACTCTCAATCAATCTCTATCACTCTCTGACACACTCTGACACTCTCAGACAATCACTAAAACTCTCTGACAATCTCTGACACTCTCTGACACGCTCTCACACTCTCTATTACTCTCTATCACTCTCTATCACTCTCTGACACTCTCTGACACTCTCTGACACTCTCTGACCTCTCAGACACTCTCTGACACTCTCTATGACTCTCTGACACTCTTTGACACACTCTGACACTCTCTATCACTCTCTGACACTCTCAGACACTCACTATCACTCTCTGATTCTCTCTGACACTCAGTATCACTCTCTGACACTCTCTGACACTCACTGTCACTCTCTGAAACTCACTGTCACTCTCTGACACTCTCTGACACTCTCAATCGCTCTCTATCACTCTCTGACACTCTCTGAAACTCTCAGACACTCACTATCACTCTCTGACACTCTCCATCACTCTCTGACACTCTCTGACACTCAGTGTCACTCTCTGACACTCTCTGACACTCTCTGACACTCTCTCACTCTCAGACACTCACCATCACTCTCTGACACTCACTATCACTCTCTGATTGTCTCTGACACTCTCTGATACTCTCTGACACTCTCTGACACTCACTATCACGTTCTGACACTCACTGACACTCTCAATCGCTCTCTATCACTCTCTGACACTCTCTGAAACTCTCAGACACTCACTATCACTCTCTGACACTCTCTGACACTCTCAGACACTCACAGACACTCTCCATCACTCTCTGACACTCTCTGACACTCAGTGTCACTCTCTGACACTCTCTGACACTCTCTGACACTCTCTCTCACTCTCAGACACACACCATCACTCTCTGACACTCACTATCACTCTCTGATAGTCTCTGACACTCTCTGATACTCTCTGACACACTCTGACACTCTCAATCGCTCCCTATCACTCTCTCTGACACTCTCTGACACTCTCAGACACTCACAGACACTCACTATCACTCTCTGACACTCTCTGACACTCTCTATCACTCTCTGACACTCTCTGACACTCAGTGTCACTCTCTGACACTCTCTGACACTCTCTATCACTCTCTATCACTCTCTGACACTCTCTGACACTCTCGATCACTCTCTGACACTCTCTGACACTCTCTATCACTCTCTATCAATCTCTGACACTCTCTGACACTCTCTATCACTCTCTGACACTCTCTGACACACTCTCTATCACTCTCTATCACTCTCTGACGCACACTATCACTCTCTGACAATCTCTGACACTCTCTGACTCTCTCTATCACTCTCTGACACTCTCAATCACTATCTGACACACTGTGACACTCTCAGACACTCAGTGTCACTCTCTGACACTCTCTTACACTCTCTGACACTCTCTGACCCTCTCTATCACTCTCTGTCACTCTCTGACACACTCTGACACTCTCAGACACTCAGTGCCACTCTCTGACACTCTCCATCACTCTCTGACACTCTCTGACACTCTCAATCACTCTCAATCACTCTCAATCAATCTCTATCACTCTCTGACACACTCTGACACTCTCAGACAATCACTAAAACTCTCTGACAATCTCTGACACTCTCTGACACACTATCGCTCTCTATCACTCTCTGACACTCTCTCACACTCTCTATTACTCTCTATCACTCTCTATCACTCTCTGACACTCTCTGACACTCTCTGACACTCTCTGACCTCTCAGACACTCTCTGACACTCTCTATGACTCTCTGACACTCTTTGACACTCTCTGACACTCTCTATCACTCTCTGACACTCTCAGACACTCACTATCACTCTCTGATTCTCTCTGACACTCAGTATCACTCTCTGACACTCTCTGACACTCACTATCACTCTCTGACACTCCCTGACACTCACTGTCACTCTCTGAAACTCACTGTCACTCTCTGACACTCTCTGACACTCTCTGACACTCTCAATCGCTCTCTATCACTCTCTGACACTCTCTGAAACTCTCAGACACTCACTATCACTCTCTGACACTCTATGGCACTCTCAGACACTCACAGACACTCTCCATCACTCTCTGAAACTCTCTGACACTCAGTGTCACTCTCTGACACTCTCTGACACTCTCTATCACTCTCGATCACTCTCTGACACTCTCTGACACTCTCTATCACTCTCTGACACTCTCTGAAACTCTCAGACACTCACTATCACTCTCTGACACTCTCTGACACTCTCAGACACTCACAGACACTCTCCATCACTCTCTGACACTCTCTGACACTCAGTGTCACTCTCTGACACTCTCTGACACACTCTCTCACTCTCAGACACTCACCATCACTCTCTGACACTCACTATCACTCTCTGATAGTCTCTGACACTCTCTGATACTCTCTGACACTCTCTGACACTCACTATCACTCCCTGACACTCCCTGACACTCACTGTCACTCTCTGAAACTCACTGTCACTCTCTGACACTCTCTGACACTCTCAATCGCTCTTTATCACTCTCTGACACTCTCTGAAACTCTCAGACACTCACTATCACTCTCTGACACTCTCCATCACTCTCTGACACTCTCTGACACTCAGTGTCACTCTCTGACACTCTCTGACACTCTCTGACACTCTCTCTCACTCTCAGACACTCACCATCACACTCTGACACTCACTATCACTCTCTGATAGTCTCTGACACTCTCTGATACTCTCTGACACTCTCTGACACTCACTATCACTCTCTGACACTCCCTGACACTCTCAATCGCTCTCTATCACTCTCTGACACTCTCTGAAACTCTCAGACACTCACTATCACTCTCTGACACTCTCTGACACTCTCAGACACTCACAGACACTCTCCATCACTCTCTGACACTCTCTGACACTCAGTGTCACTCTCTGACACTCTCTGACACTCTCAGACACTCACAGACACTCTCCATCACTCTCAGACACTCACAGACACTCACTATCACTCTCTGACACTATCTGACACTCTCTATCACTCTCTGACACTCTCTGACACTCAGTGTCACTCTCTGACACTCTCTGACACTCTCTATCACTCTCTATCACTCTCTGACACTCTCTGACACTCTCTATCACTCTCTGACACTCTCTGACACTCTCTATCACTCTCTATCAATCTCTGACACTCTCTGACACTCTCTATCACTCTCTGAAACTCCCTGACACTCTCAATCGCTCTCTATCACTCTCTGACACTCTCTGAAACTCTCAGACACTCACTATCACTCTCTGACACTCTCTGACACTCTCAGACACTCACATACACTCTCCATCACTCTCTGACACTCTCTGACACTCAGTGTCACTCTCTGACACTCTCTGACACTCTCTCTCACTCTCAGACACTCACCATCACTCTCTGACACTCTCTGACACTCTCTATCACTCTCGATCACTCTCTGACACTCTCTGACACTCTCTATCACTCTCTGACACTCTCTGAAACTCTCAAACACTCACTATCACTCTCTGACACTCTCTGACACTCTCAGACACTCACAGACACTCTCCATCACTCTCTGACACTCTCTGACACTCAGTGTCACTCTCTGACACTCTCTGACACACTCTCTCACTCTCAGACACTCACCATCACTCTCTGACACTCACTATCACTCTCTGATAGTCTCTGACACTCTCTGATACACTCTGACACTCTCTGACACTCACTATCACTCTCTGATACTCCCTGACACTCACTGTCACTCTCTGAAACTCACTGTCACTCTCTGACACTCTCTGACACTCTCTGACACTCTCAATCGCTCTCTATCACTCTCTGACACTCTCTGAAACTCTCAGACACTCACTATCACTCTCTGACACTCTCCATCACTCTCTGACACTCAGTGTCACTCTCTGACACTCTCTGACACTCCCTGACACTCTCTCTCACTCTCAGACACTCACCATCACTCTCTGACACTCACTATCACTCTCTGATAGTCTCTGACACTCTCTGATACTCTCTGACACTCTCTGACACTCACTATCACTCTCTGACACTCCCTGACACTCTCAATCGCTCTCTATCACTCTCTGACACTCACTATCACTCTCTGATAGTCTCTGACACTCTCTGATACTCTCTGACACTCTCTGACACTCACTATCACTCTCTGAAACTCTCTGACACTCTCAGACACTCACAGACACTCTCCATCACTCTCTGACACTCTCTGACACTCAGTGTCACTCTCTCTCACTCTCAGACACTCACCATCACTCTCTGACACTCACTATCACTCTCTGATAGTCTCTGACACTCTCTGATACTCTCTGACACACTCTGACACTCTCAGTCGCTCCCTATCACTCTCTCTGACACTCTCTGACACTCTCAGACACTCACAGACACTCACTATCACTCTCTGACACTCTCTGACACTCTCTATCACTCTCTGACACTCTCTGACACTCAGTGTCACTCTCTGACACTCTCTGACACTCTCTATCACTCTCTATCACTCTCTGACACTCTCTGACACTCTCTATCACTCTCTGACATTCTCTGACACTCTCTATCACTCTCTATCAATCTCTGACACTCTCTGACACTCTCTATCACTCTCTGAAACTCCCTGACACTCTCAATCGCTCTCTATCACTCTCTGACACTCTCTGAAACTCTCAGACACTCACTATCACTCTCTGACACTCTCTGACACTCTCAGACACTCACAGACACTCTCCATCACTCTCTGACACTCTCTGACACTCAGTGTCACTCTCTGACACTCTCTGACACTCTCTCTCACTCTCAGACACTCACCATCACTCTCTGACACTCCCTGACACTCACTGTCACTCTCTGACACTCACTGTCACTCTCTGACACTCTCTGACACTCTCAATCGCTCCCTATCACTCTCTCTGACACTCTCTGACACTCTCAGACACTCACAGACACTCACTATCACTCTCTGACACTCTGACACTCTCTATCACTCTCTGACACTCTCTGACACTCTCAATCGCTTTCTATCAATCTCTGACACTCTCTGAAACTCTCAGACACTCACTATCACTCTCTGACACTCTATGACACTCTCAGACACTCACAGACACTCTCCATCACTCTCTGACACTCTCTGACACTCAGTGACACTCTCTGACACTCTCTATCACTCTCGATCACTCTCGATCACTCTCTGACACTCTCTGACACTCTCTATCACTCTCTGACTCTCTCTACCACTCTCTGACACTCTCTGACACTCACTATCACTCTCTGACACTCTCTGACACTCTCTATCACTCTCTGACACTCTCTGACACTCTCAATCGCTTTCTATCAATCTCTGACACTCTCTGAAACTCTCAGACACTCACTATCACTCTCTGACACTCTATGACACTCTCAGACACTCACAGACACTCTCCATCACTCTCTGACACTCTCTGACACTCAGTGTCACTCTCTGACACTCTCTGACACTCTCTATCACTCTCGATCACTCTCTGACACTCTCTGACACTCTCTATCACTCTCTGACACTCTCTGACACTCTCCATCACTCTCTATCACTCTCTGACACTCTCTGACACTCTCTATCACTCTCTCTCACTCTCAGACACTCACCATCACTCTCTGACACTCACTATCACTCTCTGATAGTCTCTGACACTCTCTGATACTCTCTGACACTCTCTGACACTCACTATCACTCTCTGACACTCCCTGACACTCTCAATCGCTCTCTATCACTCTCTGACACTCTCTGAAACTCTCAGACACTCACTATCACTCTCTGACACTCTCTGACACTCTCAGACACTCACAGACACTCTCCATCACTCTCTGACACTCTTTGACACTCAGTGTCACTCTCTGACACTCACTGACACTCTCTGACACTCTCTCTCACTCTCAGACACTCACCATCACTCTCTGACACTCACTATCACTCTCTGATAGTCTCTGACACTCTCTGATACTCTCTGACACACTCTGACACTCTCAATCGCTCCCTATCACTCTCTCTGACACTCTCTGACACTCTCAGACACTCACAGACACTCACTATCACTCTCTGACACTCTCAGACACTCTCAGACACTCACTATCACTCTCTGACACTCACTATCACTCTCTGACACTCTCAGACACTCTCAGACACTCACTATCACTCTCTGACACTCTCTGACACTCTCTGACACTCTCTGACACTCACTAACACTCTCTGACACTCTCTGACACACTCTTTCACTCTCAGACACTCACCATCACTCTCTGACACTCACTATCACTCTCTGATAGTCTCTGACACTCTCAGACACTCACTATCACTCTCTATCACTCTCTGACACTCTCTGACACTCACTATCACTCTCTGACACTCTCAGACACTCTGAGACACTCACTATCACTCTCTATCACTCTCTGACATTCCCAGACACTCACTATCACTCTCTGACACTCTCAGACACTCTCAGACACTCACTATCACTCTCTGACGCTCACTATCACTCTCTGACACTCACTATCACTCTCTGACACTCTCAGACACTCTGAGACACTCACTATCACTCTCTATCACTCTCTGACACTCCCAGACACTCACTATCACTCTCTGACACTCTCAGACACTCTCAGACACTCACTATCACTCTCTGACACTCACTATCACTCTCTGACACTCTCAGACACTCTCAGACACTCACTATCACTCTCTGACACTCTCTGACACTCTCTGACACTCTCTGACACTCACTATCACTCTCTGACACTCTCTGACACACTCTCTCACTCTCAGACACTCACCATCACTCTCTGACACTCACTATCACTCTCTGATAGTCTCTGACACTCTCTGATACACTCTGACACTCTCTGACACTCACTATCACTCTCATACTCCCTGACACTCACTGTCACTCTCTGAAGCTCACTGTCACTCTCTGACACTCTCTGACACTCTCTGACACTCTCAGACACTCTCAGACACTCACTATCACTCTCTGACACTCACTATCACTCTCTGACACTCACTATCACTCTCTGACACTCTCAGACACTCTGAGACACTCACTATCACTCTCTATCACTCTCTGACACTCCCAGACACTCACTATCACTCTCTGACACTCTCAGACACTCTCAGACACTCACTATCACTCTCTGACACTCACTATCACTCTCTGACACTCTCAGACACTCTCAGACACTCACTATCACTCTCTGACACTCTCTGACACTCTCTGACACTCTCTGACACTCACTATCACTCTCTGACACTCTCTGACACACTCTCTCACTCTCAGACACTCACCATCACTCTCTGACACTCACTATCACTCTCTGATAGTCTCTGACACTCTCTGATACACTCTGACACTCTCTGACACTCACTATCACTCTCTGATACTCCCTGACACTCACTGTCACTCTCTGAAACTCACTGTCACTCTCTGACACTCTCTGACACTCTCTGACACTCTCAATCGCTCTCTATCACTCTCTGACACTCTCTGAAACTCTCAGACACTCACTATCACTCTCTGACACTCTCCATCACTCTCTGACACTCAGTGTCACTCTCTGACACTCTCTGACACTCCCTGACACTCTCTCTCACTCTCAGACACTCACCATCACTCTCTGACACTCACTATCACTCTCTGATAGTCTCTGACACTCTCTGATACTCTCTGACACTCTCTGACACTCACTATCACTCTCTGACACTCCCTGACACTCTCAATCGCTCTCTATCACTCTCTGACACTCTCTGAAACTCTCAGACACTCACTATCACTCTCTGAAACTCTCTGACACTCTCAGACACTCACAGACACTCTCCATCACTCTCTGACACTCTCTGACACTCAGTGTCACTCTCTCTCACTCTCAGACACTCACCATCACTCTCTGACACTCACTATCACTCTCTGATAGTCTCTGACACTCTCTGATACTCTCTGACACACTCTGACACTCTCAGTCGCTCCCTATCACTCTCTCTGACACTCTCTGACACTCTCAGACACTCACAGACACTCACTATCACTCTCTGACACTCTCTGACACTCTCTATCACTCTCTGACACTCTCTGACACTCAGTGTCACTCTCTGACACTCTCTGACACTCTCTATCACTCTCTATCACTCTCTGACACTCTCTGACACTCTCTATCACTCTCTGACATTCTCTGACACTCTCTATCACTCTCTATCAATCTCTGACACTCTCTGACACTCTCTATCACTCTCTGAAACTCCCTGACACTCTCAATCGCTCTCTATCACTCTCTGACACTCTCTGAAACTCTCAGACACTCACTATCACTCTCTGACACTCTCTGACACTCTCAGACACTCACAGACACTCTCCATCACTCTCTGACACTCTCTGACACTCAGTGTCACTCTCTGACACTCTCTGACACTCTCTCTCACTCTCAGACACTCACCATCACTCTCTGACACTCCCTGACACTCACTGTCACTCTCTGACACTCACTGTCACTCTCTGACACTCTCTGACACTCTCAATCGCTCCCTATCACTCTCTCTGACACTCTCTGACACTCTCAGACACTCACAGACACTCACTATCACTCTCTGACACTCTGACACTCTCTATCACTCTCTGACACTCTCTGACACTCTCAATCGCTTTCTATCAATCTCTGACACTCTCTGAAACTCTCAGACACTCACTATCACTCTCTGACACTCTATGACACTCTCAGACACTCACAGACACTCTCCATCACTCTCTGACACTCTCTGACACTCAGTGACACTCTCTGACACTCTCTATCACTCTCGATCACTCTCGATCACTCTCTGACACTCTCTGACACTCTCTATCACTCTCTGACTCTCTCTACCACTCTCTGACACTCTCTGACACTCACTATCACTCTCTGACACTCATTGACACTCTCTATCACTCTCTGACACTCTCTGACACTCTCAATCGCTTTCTATCAATCTCTGACACTCTCTGAAACTCTCAGACACTCACTATCACTCTCTGACACTCTATGACACTCTCAGACACTCACAGACACTCTCCATCACTCTCTGACACTCTCTGACACTCAGTGTCACTCTCTGACACTCTCTGACACTCTCTATCACTCTCGATCACTCTCTGACACTCTCTGACACTCTCTATCACTCTCTGACACTCTCTGACACTCTCCATCACTCTCTATCACTCTCTGACACTCTCTGACACTCTCTATCACTCTCTCTCACTCTCAGACACTCACCATCACTCTCTGACACTCACTATCACTCTCTGATAGTCTCTGACACTCTCTGATACTCTCTGACACTCTCTGACACTCACTATCACTCTCTGACACTCCCTGACACTCTCAATCGCTCTCTATCACTCTCTGACACTCTCTGAAACTCTCAGACACTCACTATCACTCTCTGACACTCTCTGACACTCTCAGACACTCACAGACACTCTCCATCGCTCTCTGACACTCTTTGACACTCAGTGTCACTCTCTGACACTCACTGACACTCTCTGACACTCTCTCTCACTCTCAGACACTCACCATCACTCTCTGACACTCACTATCACTCTCTGATAGTCTCTGACACTCTCTGATACTCTCTGACACACTCTGACACTCTCAATCGCTCCCTATCACACTCTCTGACACTCTCTGACACTCTCAGACACTCACAGACACTCACTATCACTCTCTGACACTCTCTGACACTCTCTATCACTCTCTGACACTCTCTGACACTCAGTGTCACTCTCTGACACTCTCTGACACTCTCTATCACTCTCTATCACTCTCTGACACTCTCTGACACTCTCTATCACTCTCTGACACTCTCTGACACTCTCTATCAATCTCTGACACTCTCTGACACTCTCTATCACTCTCTGACACTCTCTGACACTCTCTATCACTCTCTATCACTCTCTGACGCACACTATCACTCTCTGACAATCACTGACACTCTCTGACACTCTCTGACTCTCTCTATCACTCTCTGACACTCTCAATCACTATCTGACACTCTCAGACACTCACAGACACTCTCCATCACTCTCTGACACTCTTTGACACTCAGTGTCACTCTCTGACACTCACTGACACTCTCTGACACTCTCTCTCACTCTCAGACACTCACCATCACTCTCTGACACTCACTATCACTCTCTGATAGTCTCTGACACTCTCTGATACTCTCTGACACACTCTGACACTCTCAATCGCTCCCTATCACTCTCTCTGACACTCTCTGACACTCTCAGACACTCACAGACACTCACTATCACTCTCTGACACTCTCTGACACTCTCTATCACTCTCTGACACTCTCTGACACTCAGTGTCACTCTCTGACACTCTCTGACACTCTCTATCACTCTCTATCACTCTCTGACACTCTCTGACACTCTCTATCACTCTCTGACACTCTCTGACACTCTCTATCACTCTCTATCAATCTCTGACACTCTCTGATACTCTCTGACACTCTCTGACACTCACTATCACTCTCTGACACTCCCTGACACTCTCAATCGCTCTCTATCACTCTCTGACACTCTCTGAAACTCCCAGACACTCACTATCACTCTCTGACACTCTCTGACACTCTCAGACACTCACAGACACTCTCCATCACTCTCTGACACTCTCTGACACTCAGTGTCACTCTCTCTCACTCTCAGACACTCACCATCACTCTCTGACACTCACTATCACTCTCTGATAGTCTCTGACACTCTCTGATACTCTCTGACACACTCTGACACTCTCAATCGCTCCCTATCACTCTCTCTGACACTCTCTGACACTCTCAGACACTCACAGACACTCACTATCACTCTCTGACACTCTCTGACACTCGCTATCACTCTCTGACACTCTCTGACACTCAGTGTCACTCTCTGACACTCTCTGACACTCTCTATCACTCTCTATCACTCTCTGACACTCTCTGACACTCTCTATCACTCTCTGACATTCTCTGACACTCTCTATCACTCTCTATCAATCTCTGACACTCTCTGACACTCTCTATCACTCTCTGAAACTCCCTGACACTCTCAATCGCTCTCTATCACTCTCTGACACTCTCTGAAACTCTCAGACACTCACTATCACTCTCTGACACTCTCTGACACTCTCAGACACTCACAGACACTCTCCATCACTCTCTGACACTCTCTGACACTCAGTGTCACTCTCTGACACTCTCTGACACTCTCTCTCACTCTCAGACACTCACCATCACTCTCTGACACTCCCTGACACTCACTGTCACTCTCTGACACTCACTGTCACTCTCTGACACTCTCTGACACTCTCAATCGCTCCCTATCACTCTCTCTGACACTCTCTGACACTCTCAGACACTCACAGACACTCACTATCACTCTCTGACACTCTGACACTCTCTATCACTCTCTGACACTCTCTGACACTCTCAATCGCTTTCTATCAATCTCTGACACTCTCTGAAACTCTCAGACACTCACTATCACTCTCTGACACTCTATGACACTCTCAGACACTCACAGACACTCTCCATCACTCTCTGACACTCTCTGACACTCAGTGACACTCTCTGACACTCTCTATCACTCTCGATCACTCTCGATCACTCTCTGACACTCTCTGACACTCTCTATCACTCTCTGACTCTCTCTACCACTCTCTGACACTCTCTGACACTCACTATCACTCTCTGACACTCTCTGACACTCTCTATCACTCTCTGACACTCTCTGACACTCTCAATCGCTTTCTATCAATCTCTGACACTCTCTGAAACTCTCAGACACTCACTATCACTCTCTGACACTCTATGACACTCTCAGACACTCACAGACACTCTCCATCACTCTCTGACACTCTCTGACACTCAGTGTCACTCTCTGACACTCTCTGACACTCTCTATCACTCTCGATCACTCTCTGACACTCTCTGACACTCTCTATCACTCTCTGACACTCTCTGACACTCTCCATCACTCTCTATCACTCTCTGACACTCTCTGACACTCTCTATCACTCTCTCTCACTCTCAGACACTCACCATCACTCTCTGACACTCACTATCACTCTCTGATAGTCTCTGACACTCTCTGATACTCTCTTACACTCTCTGACACTCACTATCACTCTCTGACACTCCCTGACACTCTCAATCGCTCTCTATCACTCTCTGACACTCTCTGAAACTCTCAGACACTCACTATCACTCTCTGACACTCTCTGACACTCTCAGACACTCACAGACACTCTCCATCACTCTCTGACACTCTTTGACACTCAGTGTCACTCTCTGACACTCACTGACACTCTCTGACACTCTCTCTCACTCTCAGACACTCACCATCACTCTCTGACACTCACTATCACTCTCTGATAGTCTCTGACACTCTCTGATACTCTCTGACACACTCTGACACTCTCAATCGCTCCCTATCACTCTCTCTGACACTCTCTGACACTCTCAGACACTCACAGACACTCACTATCACTCTCTGACACTCTCTGACACTCTCTATCACTCTCTGACACTCTCTGACACTCAGTGTCACTCTCTGACACTCTCTGACACTCTCTATCACTCTCTATCACTCTCTGACACTCTCTGACACTCTCTATCACTCTCTGACACTCTCTGACACTCTCTATCACTCTCTATCAATCTCTGACACTCTCTGACACTCTCTATCACTCTCTGACACTCTCTGACACTCTCTATCACTCTCTATCACTCTCTGACGCACACTATCACTCTCTGACAATCTCTGACACTCTCTGACACTCTCTGACTCTCTCTATCACTCTCTGACACTCTCAATCACTATCTGACACACTCTGACACTCTCAGACACTCAGTGTCACTCTCTGACACTCTCTTACACTCTCTGACACTCTCTGACCCTCTCTATCACTCTCTGTCACTCTCTGACACACTCTGACACTCTCAGACACTCAGTGCCACTCTCTGACACTCTCCATCACTCTCTGACATTCTCTGACACTCTCAATCACTCACAATCAATCTCTATCACTCTCTGACACACTCTGACACTCTCAGACAATCACTAAAACTCTCTGACAATCTCTGACACTCTCTGACACACTATCGCTCTCTATCACTCTCTGACACTCTCTCACACTCTCTATTACTCTCTATCACTCTCTGACACTCTCTGACACTCTCTGACACTCTCTGACCTCTCAGACACTCTCTGACACTCTCTATGACTCTCTGACACTCTTTGACACTCTCTGACACTCTCTATCACTCTCTGACACTCTCAGACACTCACTATCACTCTCTGATTCTCTCTGACACTCAGTATCACTCTCTGACACTCTCTGACACTCACTATCACTCTCTGACACTCCCTGACACTCACTGTCACTCTCTGAAACTCACTGTCACTCTCTGACACTCTCTGATACTCTCAATCGCTCTCTATCACTCTCTGACACTCTCTGACACTCTCAATCGCTTTCTATCTATCTCTGACACTCTCTGAAACTCTCAGACACTCACTATCACTCTCTGACACTCTATGACACTCTCAGACACTCACAGACACTCTCCATCACTCTCTGACACTCTCTGACACTCAGTGTCACTCTCTGACACTCTCTGACACTCTCTATCACTCTCGATCACTCTCTGACACTCTCTGACACTCTCTATCACTCTCTGACACTCTCTGAAACTCTCAGACACTCACTATCACTCTCTGACACTCTCTGACACTCTCAGACACTCTCAGACACTCACGAAAACTCTCTGACAATCTCTGACACTCTCTGACACACTATCGCTCTCTTTCACTCTCTGACACTCTCTCACACTCTCTATTACTCTCTATCACTCTCTGACACTCTCTGACACTCTCTGACACTCTCTGACACTCTCTGACCTCTCAGACACTCTCTGACACTCTCTATGACTCTCTGACACTCTTTGACAATCTCTGACATTCTCTATCACTCTCTGACACTCTCTGACACTTTCTATCACTCTCTGTCACTCTCTGTCACTCTTTATCACTCTCTGACACTCTCAGACACTCACTATCACTCTCTGACACTCTCTATCTCTCTCTGACACTCTCTGACACTGTCTGACACTCTCAGACACTCTCAGACACTCTCAGACACTCACTATCACTATCTGACTCTCTCTATCACTCTCTGCCACTCTCTGACACTCTGTTTCACTCGCTGACACTCTCTGACACTCGCTGACAATCACTATCACTCTCTGACGCTCTCTGACACTCTCAGACACTCACTATCACTCTCTGATTCTCTCTGACACTCAGTATCACTCTCTGACACTCTCTGACACTCACTATCACTCTCTGACCCTCCCTGACACTCACTGTCACTCTCTGAAACTCACTGTCACTCTCTGACACTCGCTGACACTCTCAATCGCTCTCTATCACTCTCTGACACTCTCTGACACTCTCAGACACTCACAGACACTCTCCATCACTCTCTGACACTCTCTGACACTCTCTCTCACTCTCAGACACTCACCATCACTCTCTGACACTCACTATCACTCTCTGACACTCTCTGACGCTCTCTGATACTCTCTGACACTCTCTGACACTCTCAATCGCTCCCTATCACTCTCTCTGACACTCTCTGACACTCTCAGACACTCACAGACACTCACTATCACTCTCTGACACTCTCAGACACTCTCTGACACTCTCTGACACTCTCAATCGCTTTATATCACTCTCTGACACTCTCTGAAACACTCAGACACTCACTATCACTCTCTGACACTCTCTGACACTCTCAGACACTCACAGACACTCTCCATCACTCTCTGACACTCTCTGACACTCAGTGTCACTCCCTGACACTCTCTGACACTCTCTATCACTCTCTGATACTCTCTGACACTCTCTGACACTCTCAATCACTCCCTATCACTCTCTCTGACACTCTCTGACACTCTCAGAAACTCACAGACACTCACTATCACTCTCTGACACTCTCAGACACTCTCTGACACTCTCTGACACTCTCAATCGCTTTATATCACTCTCTGACACTCTCTGAAACACTCAGACACTCACTATCACTCTCTGACACTCTCTGACACTCTCAGACACTCACAGACACTCTCCATCACTCTCTGACACTCTCTGACACTCAGTGTCACTCCCTGACACTCTCTGACACTCTCTATCACTCTCTATCACTCTCTGACACTCTCTGACACTCTCTGACACTCTCTGACACTCTCTGACACTCTCTATCACTCTCTGACACTCTCTGACACGCTCTATCAATCTCTGACACTCTCTGACACTCTCTGACACTCTCTATCAATCTCTATCACTCTCTGACGCACACTATCACTCTCTGACAATCTCTGACACTCTCTGACACTCTCTGAATCTCTCTATCACTCTCTGACACTCTCAATCACTATCTGACACACTCTGACACTCTCAGACACTCAGTGTCACTCTCTGACTCTCTCTTACACTCTCTGACACTCTCTGACCCTCTCTATCGCTCTCTGTCACTCTCTGACACACTCTGACACTCTCAGACACTCAGTGCCACTCTCTGACACTCTCCATCACTCTCTGACACTCTCTGACACTCTCAATCACTCTCAATCAATCTCTATCACTCTCTGACACACTCTGACACTCTCAGACAATCACTAAAACTCTCTGACAATCTCTGACACTCTCTGACACGCTCTCACACTCTCTATTACTCTCTATCACTCTCTGTCACTCTTTATCACTCTCTGACACTCTCAGACACTCACTATCACTCTCTGACACTCTCTATCTCTCTCTGACACTCTCTGACACTGTCTGACACTCTCAGACACTCTCAGACACTCTCAGACACTCACTATCACTATCTGACTCTCTCTATCACTCTCTGCCACTCTCTGACACTCTGTTTCACTCGCTGACACTCTCTGACACTCGCTGACAATCACTATCACTCTCTGACGCTCTCTGACACTCTCAGACACTCACTATCACTCTCTGATTCTCTCTGACACTCAGTATCACTCTCTGACACTCTCTGACACTCACTATCACTCTCTGACCCTCCCTGACACTCACTGTCACTCTCTGAAACTCACTGTCACTCTCTGACACTCGCTGACACTCTCAATCGCTCTCTATCACTCTCTGACACTCTCTGACACTCTCAGACACTCACAGACACTCTCCATCACTCTCTGACACTCTCTGACACTCTCTCTCACTCTCAGACACTCACCATCACTCTCTGACACTCACTATCACTCTCTGACACTCTCTGACGCTCTCTGATACTCTCTGACACTCTCTGACACTCTCAATCGCTCCCTATCACTCTCTCTGACACTCTCTGACACTCTCAGACACTCACAGACACTCACTATCACTCTCTGACACTCTCAGACACTCTCTGACACTCTCTGACACTCTCAATCGCTTTATATCACTCTCTGACACTCTCTGAAACACTCAGACACTCACTATCACTCTCTGACACTCTCTGACACTCTCAGACACTCACAGACACTCTCCATCACTCTCTGACACTCTCTGACACTCAGTGTCACTCCCTGACACTCTCTGACACTCTCTATCACTCTCTGATACTCTCTGACACTCTCTGACACTCTCAATCACTCCCTATCACTCTCTCTGACACTCTCTGACACTCTCAGAAACTCACAGACACTCACTATCACTCTCTGACACTCTCAGACACTCTCTGACACTCTCTGACACTCTCAATCGCTTTATATCACTCTCTGACACTCTCTGAAACACTCAGACACTCACTATCACTCTCTGACACTCTCTGACACTCTCAGACACTCACAGACACTCTCCATCACTCTCTGACACTCTCTGACACTCAGTGTCACTCCCTGACACTCTCTGACACTCTCTATCACTCTCTATCACTCTCTGACACTCTCTGACACTCTCTGACACTCTCTATCACTCTCTGACACTCTCTGACACGCTCTATCAATCTCTGACACTCTCTGACACTCTCTGACACTCTCTATCAATCTCTATCACTCTCTGACGCACACTATCACTCTCTGACAATCTCTGACACTCTCTGACACTCTCTGAATCTCTCTATCACTCTCTGACACTCTCAATCACTATCTGACACACTCTGACACTCTCAGACACTCAGTGTCACTCTCTGACTCTCTCTTACACTCTCTGACACTCTCTGACCCTCTCTATCGCTCTCTGTCACTCTCTGACACACTCTGACACTCTCAGACACTCAGTGCCACTCTCTGACACTCTCCATCACTCTCTGACACTCTCTGACACTCTCAATCACTCTCAATCAATCTCTATCACTCTCTGACACACTCTGACACTCTCAGACAATCACTAAAACTCTCTGACAATCTCTGACACTCTCTGACACGCTCTCACACTCTCTATTACTCTCTATCACTCTCTATCACTCTCTGACACTCTCTGACACTCTCTGACACTCTCTGACCTCTCAGACACTCTCTGACACTCTCTATGACTCTCTGACACTCTTTGACACACTCTGACACTCTCTATCACTCTCTGACACTCTCAGACACTCACTATCACTCTCTGATTCTCTCTGACACTCAGTATCACTCTCTGACACACTCTGACACTCACTGTCACTCTCTGAAACTCACTGTCACTCTCTGACACTCTCTGACACTCTCAATCGCTCTCTATCACTCTCTGACACTCTCTGAAACTCTCAGACACTCACTATCACTCTCTGACACTCTCCATCACTCTCTGACACTCTCTGACACTCAGTGTCACTCTCTGACACTCTCTGACACTCTCTGACACTCTCTCACTCTCAGACACTCACCATCACTCTCTGACACTCACTATCACTCTCTGATTGTCTCTGACACTCTCTGATACTCTCTGACACTCTCTGACACTCACTATCACTCTCTGACACTCCCTGACACTCTCAATCGCTCCCTATCACTCTCTGACACTCTCTGAAACTCTCAGACACTCACTATCACTCTCTGACACTCTCTGACACTCTCAGACACTCACAGACACTCTCCATCACTCTCTGACACTCTCTGACACTCAGTGTCACTCTCTGACACTCTCTGACACTCTCTGACACTCTCTCTCACTCTCAGACACACACCATCACTCTCTGACACTCACTATCACTCTCTGATAGTCTCTGACACTCTCTGATACTCTCTGACACACTCTGACACTCTCAATCGCTCCCTATCACTCTCTCTGACACTCTCTGACACTCTCAGACACTCACAGACACTCACTATCACTCTCTGACACTCTCTGACACTCTCTATCACTCTCTGACACTCTCTGACACTCAGTGTCACTCTCTGACACTCTCTGACACTCTCTATCACTCTCTATCACTCTCTGACACTCTCTGACACTCTCGATCACTCTGTGACACTCTCTGACACTCTCTATCACTCTCTATCAATCTCTGACACTCTCTGACACTCTCTATCACTCTCTGACACTCTCTGACACTCTCTATCACTCTCTATCACTCTCTGACGCACACTATCACTCTCTGACAATCTCTGACACTCTCTGACACTCTCTGACTCTCTCTATCACTCTCTGACACTCTCAATCACTATCTGACACACTGTGACACTCTCAGACACTCAGTGTCACTCTCTGACACTCTCTTACACTCTCTGACACTCTCTGACCCTCTCTATCACTCTCTGTCACTCTCTGACACACTCTGACACTCTCAGACACTCAGTGCCACTCTGTGACACTCTCCATCACTCTCTGACACTCTCTGACACTCTCAATCACTCTCAATCAATCTCTATCACTCTCTGACACACTCTGACACTCTCAGACAATCACTAAAACTCTCTGACAATCTCTGACACTCTCTGACACACTATCGCTCTCTATCACTCTCTGACACTCTCTCACACTCTCTATTACTCTCTATCACTCTCTATCACTCTCTGACACTCTCTGACACTCTCTGACACTCTCTGACCTCTCAGACACTCTCTGACACTCTCTATGACTCTCTGACACTCTTTGACACTCTCTGACACTCTCTATCACTCTCTGACACTCTCAGACACTCACTATCACTCTCTGATTCTCTCTGACACTCAGTATCACTCTCTGACACTCTCTGACACTCACTATCACTCTCTGACACTCCCTGACACTCACTGTCACTCTCTGAAACTCACTGTCACTCTCTGACACTCTCTGACACTCTCTGACACTCTCAATCGCTCTCTATCACTCTCTGACACTCTCTGAAACTCTCAGACACTCACTATCACTCTCTGACACTCTATGGCACTCTCAGACACTCACAGACACTCTCCATCACTCTCTGAAACTCTCTGACACTCAGTGTCACTCTCTGACACTCTCTGACACTCTCTATCACTCTCGATCACTCTCTGACACTCTCTGACACTCTCTATCACTCTCTGACACTCTCTGAAACTCTCAGACACTCACTATCACTCTCTGACACTCTCTGACACTCTCAGACACTCACAGACACTCTCCATCACTCTCTGACACTCTCTGACACTCAGTGTCACTCTCTGACACTCTCTGACACACTCTCTCACTCTCAGACACTCACCATCACTCTCTGACACTCACTATCACTCTCTGATAGTCTCTGACACTCTCTGATACTCTCTGACTCTCTCTGACACTCACTATCACTCCCTGACACTCCCTGACACTCACTGTCACTCTCTGAAACTCACTGTCACTCTCTGACACTCTCTGACACTCTCAATCGCTCTCTATCACTCTCTGACACTCTCTGAAACTCTCAGACACTCACTATCACTCTTTGACACTCTCCATCACTCTCTGACACTCTCTGACACTCAGTGTCACTCTCTGACACTCTCTGACACTCTCTGACACTCTCTCTCACTCTCAGACACTCACCATCACTCTCTGACACTCACTATCACTCTCTGATAGTCTCTGACACTCTCTGATACTCTCTGACACTCTCTGACACTCACTATCACTCTCTGACACTCCCTGACACTCTCAATCGCTCTCTATCACTCTCTGACACTCTCTGAAACTCTCAGACACTCACTATCACTCTCTGACACTCTCTGACACTCTCAGACACTCACAGACACTCTCCATCACTCTCTGACACTCTCTGACACTCAGTGTCACTCTCTGACACTCTCTGACACTCTCTGACACTCTCTCTCACTCTCAGACACTCACCATCACTCTCTGACACTCACTATCACTCTCTGATAGTCTCTGACACTCTCTGATACTCTCTGACACACTCTGACACTCTCAATCGCTCCCTATCACTCTCTCTGACACTCTCTGACACTCTCAGACACTCACAGACACTCACTATCACTCTCTGACACTATCTGACACTCTCTATCACTCTCTGACACTCTCTGACACTCAGTGTCACTCTCTGACACTCTCTGACACTCTCTATCACTCTCTATCACTCTCTGACACTCTCTGACACTCTCTATCACTCTCTGACTCTCTCTGACACTCTCTATCACTCTCTATCAATCTCTGACACTCTCTGACACTCTCTATCACTCTCTGAAACTCCCTGACACTCTCAATCGCTCTCTATCACTCTCTGACACTCTCTGAAACTCTCAGACACTCACTATCACTCTCTGACACTCTCTGACACTCTCAGACACTCACAGACACTCTCCATCACTCTCTGACACTCTCTGACACTCAGTGTCACTCTCTGACACTCTCTGACACTCTCTCTCACTCTCAGACACTCACCATCACTCTCTGACACTCTCTGACACTCTCTATCACTCTCGATCACTCTCTGACACTCTCTGACACTCTCTATCACTCTCTGACACTCTCTGAAACTCTCAAACACTCACTATCACTCTCTGACACTCTCTGACACTCTCAGACACTCACAGACACTCTCCATCACTCTCTGACACTCTCTGACACTCAGTGTCACTCTCTGACACTCTCTGACACACTCTCTCACTCTCAGACACTCACCATCACTCTCTGACACTCACTATCACTCTCTGATAGTCTCTGACACTCTCTGATACACTCTGACACTCTCTGACACTCACTATCACTCTCTGACACTCCCTGACACTCACTGTCACTCTCTGAAACTCACTGTCACTCTCTGACACTCTCTGACACTCTCTGACACTCTCAATCGCTCTCTATCACTCTCTGACACTCTCTGAAACTCTCAGACACTCACTATCACTCTCTGACACTCTCCATCACTCTCTGACACTCTCTGACACTCAGTGTCACTCTCTGACACTCTCTGACACTCTCTCTCACTCTCAGACACTCACCATCACTCTCTGACACTCACTATCACTCTCTGATAGTCTCTGACACTCTCTGATACTCTCTGACACTCCCTGACACTCTCAATCGCTCTCTATCACTCTCTGACTCTCTCTGAAACTCTCAGACACTCACTATCACTCTCTGACACTCTCTGACACTCTCAGACACTCACAGACACTCTCCATCACTCTCTGACACTCTCTGACACTCAGTGTCACTCTCTCTCACTCTCAGACACTCACCATCACTCTCTGACACTCACTATCACTCTCTGATAGTCTCTGACACTCTCTGATACTCTCTGACACACTCTGACACTCTCAATCGCTCCCTATCACTCTCTCTGACACTCTCTGACACTCTCAGACACTCACAGACACTCACTATCACTCTCTGACACTCTCTGACACTCTCTATCACTCTCTGACACTCTCTGACACTCACTGTCACTCTCTGACACTCTCTGACACTCTCTGACACTCTCAATCGCTCTCTATCACTCTCTGACACTCTCTGAAACTCTCAGACACTCACTATCACTCTCTGACACTCTCCATCACTCTCTGACACTCTCTGACACTCAGTGTCACTCTCTGACACTCTCTGACACTCTCTGACACTCTCTCTCACTCTCAGACACTCACCATCACTCTCTGACACTCACTATCACTCTCTGATAGTCTCTGACACTCTCTGATACTCTCTGACACTCTCTGACACTCACTATCACTCTCTGACACTCCCTGACACTCTCAATCGCTCTCTATCACTCTCTGACACTCTCTGAAACTCTCAGACACTCACTATCACTCTCTGACACTCTCTGACACTCTCAGACACTCACAGACACTCTCCATCACTCTCTGACACTCTCTGACACTCAGTGTCACTCTCTGACACTCTCTGACACTCTCTGACACTCTCTCTCACTCTCAGACACTCACCATCACTCTCTGACACTCACTATCACTCTCTGATAGTCTCTGACACTCTCTGATACTCTCTGACACACTCTGACACTCTCAATCGCTCCCTATCACTCTCTCTGACACTCTCTGACACTCTCAGACACTCACAGACACTCACTATCACTCTCTGACACTATCTGACACTCTCTATCACTCTCTGACACTCTCTGACACTCAGTGTCACTCTCTGACACTCTCTGACACTCTCTATCACTCTCTATCACTCTCTGACACTCTCTGACACTCTCTATCACTCTCTGACTCTCTCTGACACTCTCTATCACTCTCTATCAATCTCTGACACTCTCTGACACTCTCTATCACTCTCTGAAACTCCCTGACACTCTCAATCGCTCTCTATCACTCTCTGACACTCTCTGAAACTCTCAGACACTCACTATCACTCTCTGACACGCTCTGACACTCTCAGACACTCACAGACACTCTCCATCACTCTCTGACACTCTCTGACACTCAGTGTCACTCTCTGACACTCTCTGACACTCTCTCTCACTCTCAGACACTCACCATCACTCTCTGACACTCTCTGACACTCTCTATCACTCTCGATCACTCTCTGACACTCTCTGACACTCTCTATCACTCTCTGACACTCTCTGAAACTCTCAAACACTCACTATCACTCTCTGACACTCTCTGACACTCTCAGACACTCACAGACACTCTCCATCACTCTCTGACACTCTCTGACACTCAGTGTCACTCTCTGACACTCTCTGACACACTCTCTCACTCTCAGACACTCACCATCACTCTCTGACACTCACTATCACTCTCTGATAGTCTCTGACACTCTCTGATACACTCTGACACTCTCTGACACTCACTATCACTCTCTGACACTCCCTGACACTCACTGTCACTCTCTGAAACTCACTGTCACTCTCTGACACTCTCTGACACTCTCTGACACTCTCAATCGCTCTCTATCACTCTCTGACACTCTCTGAAACTCTCAGACACTCACTATCACTCTCTGACACTCTCCATCACTCTCTGACACTCTCTGACACTCAGTGTCACTCTCTGACACTCTCTGACACTCTCTGACACTCTCTCTCACTCTCAGACACTCACCATCACTCTCTGACACTCACTATCACTCTCTGATAGTCTCTGACACTCTCTGATACTCTCTGACACTCCCTGACACTCTCAATCGCTCTCTATCACTCTCTGACTCTCTCTGAAACTCTCAGACACTCACTATCACTCTCTGACACTCTCTGACACTCTCAGACACTCACAGACACTCTCCATCACTCTCTGACACTCTCTGACACTCAGTGTCACTCTCTCTCACTCTCAGACACTCACCATCACTCTCTGACACTCACTATCACTCTCTGATAGTCTCTGACACTCTCTGATACTCTCTGACACACTCTGACACTCTCAATCGCTCCCTATCACTCTCTCTGACACTCTCTGACACTCTCAGACACTCACAGACACTCACTATCACTCTCTGACACTCTCTGACACTCTCTATCACTCTCTGACACTCTCTGACACTCAGTGTCACTCTCTGACACTCTCTGACACTCTCTATCACTCTCTATCACTCTCTGACACTCTCTGACACTCTCTATCACTCTCTGACACTCTCTGACACTCTCTATCACTCTCTATCAATCTCTGACACTCTCTGACACTCTCTATCACTCTCTGAAACTCCCTGACACTCTCAATCGCTCTCTATCACTCTCTGACACTCTCTGAAACTCTCAGACACTCACTATCACTCTCTGACACTCTCTGACACTCTCAGACACTCACAGACACTCTCCATCACTCTCTGACACTCTCTGACACTCAGTGTCACTCTCTGACACTCTCTGACACTCTCTCTCACTCTCAGACACTCACCATCACTCTCTGACACTCCCTGACACTCACTGTCACTCTCTGACACTCACTGTCACTCTCTGACACTCTCTGACACTCTCAATCGCTCCCTATCACTCTCTCTGACACTCTCTGACACTCTCAGACACTCTCTGACACTCACTATCACTCTCTGACACTCTGACACTCTCTATCACTCTCTGACACTCTCTGACACTCTCAATCGCTTTCTATCAATCTCTGACACTCTCTGAAACTCTCAGACACTCACTATCACTCTCTGACACTCTATGACACTCTCAGACACTCACAGACACTCTCCATCACTCTCTGACACTCTCTGACACTCAGTGACACTCTCTGACACTCTCTATCACACTCGATCACTCTCTGACACTCTCTGACACTCTCTATCACTCTCTGACTCTCTCTACCACTCTCTGACACTCTCTGACACTCACTATCACTCTCTGACACTCTCTGACACTCTCTATCACTCTCTGACACTCTCTGACACTCTCAATCGCTTTCTATCAATCTCTGACACTCTCTGAAACTCTCAGACACTCACTATCACTCTCTGACACATCTATGACACTCTCTGACACTCTCTGACACTCTCTGACACTCTCTCTCACTCTCAGACACACACCATCACTCTCTGACACTCACTATCACTCTCTGATAGTCTCTGACACTCTCTGATACTCTCTGGCACACTCTGACACTCTCAATCGCTCCCTATCACTCTCTCTGACACTCTCTGACACTCTCAGACACTCACAGACACTCACTATCACTCTCTGACACTCTCTGACACTCTCTATCACTCTCTGACACTCTCTGACACTCAGTGTCACTCTCTGACACTCTCTGACACTCTCTATCACTCTCTATCACTCTCTGACACTCTCTGACACTCTCGATCACTCTCTGACACTCTCTGACACTCTCTATCACTCTCTATCAATCTCTGACACTCTCTGACACTCTCTATCACTCTCTGACACTCTCTGACACTCTCTATCACTCTCTATCACTCTCTGACGCACACTATCACTCTCTGACAATCTCTGACACTCTCTGACACTCTCTGACTCTCTCTATCACTCTCTGACACTTTCAATCACTATCTGACACACTGTGACACTCTCAGACACTCAGTGTCACTCTCTGACACTCTCTTACACTCTCTGACACTCTCTGACCCTCTCTATCACTCTCTGTCACTCTCTGACACACTCTGACACTCTCAGACACTCAGTGCCACTCTCTGACACTCTCCATCACTCTCTGACACTCTCTGACACTCTCAATCACTCTCAATCAATCTCTATCACTCTCTGACACACTCTGACACTCTCAGACAATCACTAAAACTCTCTGACAATCTCTGACACTCTCTGACACACTATCGCTCTCTATCACTCTCTGACACTCTCTCACACTCTCTATTACTCTCTATCACTCTCTATCACTCTCTGACACTCTCTGACACTCTCTGACACTCTCTGACCTCTCAGACACTCTCTGACACTCTCTATGACTCTCTGACACTCTTTGACACTCTCTGACACTCTCTATCACTCTCTGACACTCTCAGACACTCACTATCACTCTCTGATTCTCTCTGACACTCAGTATCACTCTCTGACACTCTCTGACACTCACTATCACTCTCTGACACTCCCTGACACTCACTGTCACTCTCTGAAACTCACTGTCACTCTCTGACACTCTCTGACACTCTCAATCGCTCTCTATCACTCTCTGACACTCTCTGAAACTCTCAGACACTCACTATCACTCTCTGACACTCTATGGCACTCTCAGACACTCACAGGCACTCTCCATCACTCTCTGAAACTCTCTGACACTCAGTGTCACTCTCTGACACTCTCTGACACTCTCTATCACTCTCGATCACTCTCTGACACTCTCTGACACTCTCTATCACTCTCTGACACTCTCTGAAACTCTCAGACACTCACTGTCACTCTCTGACACTCTCTGACACTCTCAGACACTCACAGACACTCTCCATCACTCTCTGACACTCTCTGACACTCAGTGTCACTCTCTGACACTCTCTGACACACTCTCTCACTCTCAGACACTCACCATCACTCTCTGACACTCACTATCACTCTCTGATAGTCTCTGACACTCTCTGATACTCTCTGACTCTCTCTGACACTCACTATCACTCCCTGACACTCCCTGACACTCACTGTCACTCTCTGAAACTCACTGTCACTCTCTGACACTCTCTGACACTCTCAATCGCTCTCTATCACTCTCTGACACTCTCTGAAACTCTCACACACTCACTATCACTCTCTGACACTCTCCATCACTCTCTGACACTCTCTGACACTCAGTGTCACTCTCTGACACTCTCTGACACTCTCTGACACTCTCTCTCACTCTCAGACACTCACCATCACTCTCTGACACTCACTATCACTCTCTGATAGTCTCTGACACTCTCTGATACTCTCTGACACTCTCTGACACTCACTATCACTCTCTGACACTCCCTGACACTCTCAATCGCTCTCTATCACTCTCTGACACTCTCTGAAACTCTCAGACACTCACTATCACTCTCTGACACTCTCTGACACTCTCAGACACTCACAGACACTCTCCATCACTCTCTGACACTCTCTGACACTCAGTGTCACTCTCTGACACTCTCTGACACTCTCTGACACTCTCTCTCACTCTCAGACACTCACCATCACTCTCTGACACTCACTATCACTCTCTGATAGTCTCTGACACTCTCTGATACTCTCTGACACACTCTGACACTCTCAATCGCTCCCTATCACTCTCTCTGACACTCTCTGACACTCACAGACACTCACTATCACTCTCTGACACTATCTGACACTCTCTATCACTCTCTGACACTCTCTGACACTCAGTGTCACTCTCTGACACTCTCTGACACTCTCTATCACTCTCTATCACTCTCTGACACTCTCTGACACTCTCTATCACTCTCTGACACTCTCTGACACTCTCTATCACTCTCTATCAATCTCTGACACTCTCTGACACTCTCTATCACTCTCTGAAACTCCCTGACACTCTCAATCGCTCTCTATCACTCTCTGACACTCTCTGAAACTCTCAGACACTCACTATCACTCTCTGACACTCTCTGACACTCTCAGACACTCACAGACACTCTCCATCACTCTCTGACACTCTCTGACACTCAGTGTCACTCTCTGACACTCTCTGACACTCTCTCTCACTCTCAGACACTCACCATCACTCTCTGACACTCTCTGACACTCTCTATCACTCTCGATCACTCTCTGACACTCTCTGACACTCTCTATCACTCTTTGACACTCTCTGAAACTCTCAAACACTCACTATCACTCTCTGACACTCTCTGACACTCTCAGACACTCACAGACACTCTCCATCACTCTCTGACACTCTCTGACACTCAGTGTCACTCTCTGACACTCTCTGACACACTCTCTCACTCTCAGACACTCACCACCACTCTCTGACACTCACTATCACTCTCTGATAGTCTCTGACACTCTCTGATACACTCTGACACTCTCTGACACTCACTATCACTCTCTGACACTCCCTGACACTCACTGTCACTCTCTGAAACTCACTGTCACTCTCTGACACTCTCTGACACTCTCTGACACTCTCAATCGCTCTCTATCACTCTCTGACACTCTCTGAAACTCTCAGACACTCACTATCACTCTCTGACACTCTCCATCACTCTCTGACACTCTCTGACACTCAGTGTCACTCTCTGACACTCTCTGACACTCTCTCTCACTCTCAGACACTCACCATCACTCTCTGACACTCACTATCACTCTCTGATAGTCTCTGACACTCTCTGATACTCTCTGACACTCTCTGACACTCACTATCACTCTCTGACACTCCCTGACACTCTCAATCGCTCTCTATCACTCTCTGACACTCTCTGAAACTCTCAGACACTCACTATCACTCTCTGACACTCTCTGACACTCTCAGACACTCACAGACACTCTCCATCACTCTCTGACACTCTCTGACACTCAGTGTCACTCTCTCTCACTCTCAGACACTCACCATCACTCTCTGACACTCACTATCACTCTCTGATAGTCTCCGACACTCTCTGATACTCTCTGACACACTCTGACACTCTCAATCGCTCCCTATCACTCTCTCTGACACTCTCTGACACTCTCAGACACTCACAGACACTCACTATCACTCTCTGACACTCTCTGACACTCTCTATCACTCTCTGACACTCTCTGACACTCAGTGTCACTCTCTGACACTCTCTGACACTCTCTATCACTCTCTATCACTCTCTGACACTCTCTGACACTCTCTATCACTCTCTGACACTCTCTGACACTCTCAATCACTCTCTATCAATCTCTGACACTCTCTGACACTCTCTATCACTCTCTGAAACTCCCTGACACTCTCAATCGCTCTCTATCACTCTCTGACACTCTCTGAAACTCTCAGACACTCACTATCACTCTCTGACACTCTCTGACACTCTCAGACACTCACAGACACTCTCCATCACTCTCTGACACTCTCTGACACTCAGTGTCACTCTCTGACACTCTCTGACACTCTCTCTCACTCTCAGACACTCACCATCACTCTCTGACACTCCCTGACACTCACTGTCACTCTCTGACACTCACTGTCACTCTCTGACACTCTCTGACACTCTCAATCGCTCCCTATCACTCTCTCTGACACTCTCTGACACTCTCAGACACTCACAGACACTCACTATCACTCTCTGACACTCTGACACTCTCTATCACTCTCTGACACTCTCTGACACTCTCAATCGCTTTCTATCAATCTCTGACACTCTCTGAAACTCTCAGACACTCACTATCACTCTCTGACACTCTATGACACTCTCAGACACTCACAGACACTCTCCATCACTCTCTGACACTCTCTGACACTCAGTGACACTCTCTGACACTCTCTATCACTCTCGATCAATCTCTGACACTCTCTGACACTCTCTATCACTCTCTGACTCTCTCTACCACTCTCTGACACTCTCTGACACTCACTATCACTCTCTGACACTCTCTGACACTCTCTATCACTCTCTGACACTCTCTGACACTCTCAATCGCTTTCTATCAATCTCTGACACTCTCTGAAACTCTCAGACACTCACTATCACTCTCTGACACTCTATGACACTCTCAGACACTCACAGACACTCTCCATCACTCTCTGACACTCTCTGACACTCAGTGTCACTCTCTGACACTCTCTGACACTCCCTATCACTCTCGATCACTCTCTGACACTCTCTGACACTCTCTATCACTCTCTGACACTCTCTGACACTCCCCATCACTCTCTATCACTCTCTGACACTCTCTGACACTCTCTATCACTCTCTGACACTCTCTATCACTCTCTATCACTCTCTGACGCACACTATCACTCTCTGACAATCTCTGACACTCTCTGACACTCTCTGACTCTCTCTATCACTCTCTGACACTCTCAATCACTATCTGACACACTCTGACACTCTCTGACACTCAGTGTCACTCTCTGACACTCTCTTACACTCTCTGACACTCTCTGACACTCTCTATCACTCTCTGTCACTCTCTGACACACTCTGACACTCTCAGACACTCAGTGCCACTCTCTGACACTCTCTCTCACTCTCAGACACTCACCATCATTCTCTGACACTCACTATCACTCTCTGACACTCTCTGACACTCTCAGACACTCACAGACACTCTCCATCACTCTCTGACACTCTCTGACACTCAGTGTCACTCTCTGACACTCTCTGCCACTCTCTGACACTCTCTCTCACTCTCTGACACTCACCATCACTCTCTGACACTCACTGACACTCAGTGTCACTCTCTGACAATCTCTGACACTCTCTGACACACTATCGCTCTCTATCACTCTCTGACACTCTCTCACACTCTCTATTACTCTCTATCACTCTCTATCACTCTCTGACACTCTCTGACACTCTCTGACACTCTCTGACCTCTCAGACACTCTCTGACACTCTCTATGACTCTCTGACACTCTTTGACACTCTCTGACACTCTCTATCACTCTCTGACACTCTCAGACACTCACTATCACTCTCTGATTCTCTCTGACACTCAGTATCACTCTCTGACACTCTCTGACACTCACTATCACTCTCTGACACTCCCTGACACTCACTGTCACTCTCTGAAACTCACTGTCACTCTCTGACACTCTCTGACACTCTCTGACACTCTCAATCGCTCTCTATCACTCTCTGACACTCTCTGAAACTCTCAGACACTCACTATCACTCTCTGACACTCTATGGCACTCTCAGACACTCACAGACACTCTCCATCACTCTCTGAAACTCTCTGACACTCAGTGTCACTCTCTGACACTCTCTGACACTCTCTATCACTCTCGATCACTCTCTGACACTCTCTGACACTCTCTATCACTCTCTGACACTCTCTGAAACTCTCAGACACTCACTATCACTCTCTGACACTCTCTGACACTCTCAGACACTCACAGACACTCTCCATCACTCTCTGACACTCTCTGACACTCAGTGTCACTCTCTGACACTCTCTGACACACTCTCTCACTCTCAGACACTCACCATCACTCTCTGACACTCACTATCACTCTCTGATAGTCTCTGACACTCTCTGATACTCTCTGACACTCTCTGACACTCACTATCAGTCCCTGACACTCCCTGACACTCACTGTCACTCTCTGAAACTCACTGTCACTCTCTGACACTCTCTGACACTCTCAATCGCTCTCTATCACTCTCTGACACTCTCTGAAACTCTCAGACACTCACTATCACTCTCTGACACTCTCCATCACTCTCTGACACTCTCTGACACTCAGTGTCACTCTCTGACACTCTCTGACACTCTCTGACACTCTCTCTCACTCTCAGACACTCACCATCACTCTCTGACACTCACTATCACTCTCTGATAGTCTCTGACACTCTCTGATACTCTCTGACACTCTCTGACACTCACTATCACTCTCTGACACTCCCTGACACTCTCAATCGCTCTCTATCACTCTCTGACTCTCTCCATCACTCTCTGACACTCTCTGACACTCAGTGTCACTCTCTGACACTCTCTGACACTCTCTGACACTCTCTGACACTCTCTCTCACTCTCAGACACTCACCATCACTCTCTGACACTCACTATCACTCTCTGACACTCTCTGAAACTCTCAGACACTCACTATCACTCTCTGACACTCTCCATCACTCTCTGACACTCTCTGACACTCAGTGTCACTCTCTGACACTCTCTGACACTCTCTGACACTCTCTCTCACTCTCAGACACTCACCATCACTCTCTGACACTCACTATCACTCTCTGATAGTCTCTGACACTCTCTGATACTCTCTGACACTCTCTGACACTCACTATCACTCTCTGACACTCTCTGACACTCAGTGTCACTCTCTGACACTCTCTGACACTCTCAGACACTCACAGACACTCTCCATCACTCTCAGACACTCACAGACACTCTCTATGACTCTCTGACACTCTTTGACACTCTCTGACACTCTCTATCACTCTCTGACACTCTCAGACACTCACTATCACTCTCTGATTCTCTCTGACACTCAGTATCACTCTCTGACACTCTCTGACACTCACTATCACTCTCTGACACTCCCTGACACTCACTGTCACTCTCTGAAACTCACTGTCACTCTCTGACACTCTCTGACACTCTCAATCGCTCTCTATCACTCTCTGACACTCTCTGAAACTCTCAGACACTCACTATCACTCTCTGACACTCTATGGCACTCTCAGACACTCACAGACACTCTCCATCACTCTCTGAAACTCTCTGACACTCAGTGTCACTCTCTGACACTCTCTGACACTCTCTATCACTCTCGATCACTCTCTGACACTCTCTGACACTCTCTATCACTCTCTGACACTCTCTGAAACTCTCAGACACTCACTATCACTCGCTGACACTCTCTGACACTCTCAGACACTCACAGACACTCTCCATCACTCTCTGACACTCTCTGACACTCAGTGTCACTCTCTGACACTCTCTGACACACTCTCTCACTCTCAGACACTCACCATCACTCTCTGACACTCACTATCACTCTCTGATAGTCTCTGACACTCTCTGATACTCTCTGACACTCTCTGACACTCACTATCACTCCCTGACACTCCCTGACACTCACTGTCACTCTCTGAAACTCACTGTCACTCTCTGACACTCTCTGACACTCTCAATCGCTCTCTATCACTCTCTGACACTCTCTGAAACTCTCAGACACTCACTATCACTCTCTGACACTCTCCATCACTCTCTGACACTCTCTGACACTCAGTGTCACTCTCTGACACTCTCTGACACTCTCTGACACTCTCTCTCACTCTCAGACACTCACCATCACTCTCTGACACTCACTATCACTCTCTGATAGTCTCTGACACTCTCTGATACTCTCTGACACTCTCTGACACTCACTATCACTCTCTGACACTCCCTGACACTCTCAATCGCTCTCTATCACTCTCTGACACTCTCCATCACTCTCTGACACTCTCTGACACTCAGTGTCACTCTCTGACACTCTCTGACACTCTCTGACACTCTCTCTCACTCTCAGACACTCACCATCACTCTCTGACACTCACTATCACTCTCTGACACTCTCTGAAACTCTCAGACACTCACTATCACTCTCTGACACTCTCCATCACTCTCTGACACTCTCTGACACTCAGTGTCACTCTCTGACACTCTCTGACACTCTCTATCACTCTCTATCACTCTCTGACACTCTCTGACACTCTCTATCACTCTCTGACACTCTCTGACACTCTCTATCACTCTCTGACACTCCCTGACACTCACTGTCACTCTCTGACACTCACTGTCACTCTCTGACACTCTCTGACACTCTCAATCGCTCCCTATCACTCTCTCTGACACTCTCTGACACTCTCAGACACTCACAGACACTCACTATCACTCTCTGACACTCTGACACTCTCTATCACTCTCTGACACTCTCTGACACTCTCAATCGCTTTCTATCAATCTCTGACACTCTCTGAAACTCTCAGACACTCACTATCACTCTCTGACACTCTATGACACTCTCAGACACTCACAGACACTCTCCATCACTCTCTGACACTCTCTGACACTCAGTGACACTCTCTGACACTCTCTATCACTCTCGATCACTCTCTGACACTCTCTGACACTCTCTATCACTCTCTGACTCTCTCTACCACTCTCTGACACTCTCTGACACTCACTATCACTCTCTGACACTCTCTGACACTCTCTATCACTCTCTGACACTCTCTGACACTCTCAATCGCTTTCTATCAATCTCTGACACTCTCTGAAACTCTCAGACACTCACTATCACTCTCTGACACTCTATGACACTCTCAGACACTCACAGACACTCTCCATCACTCTCTGACACTCTCTGACACTCAGTGTCACTCTCTGACACTCTCTGACACTCCCTATCACTCTCGATCACTCTCTGACACTCTCTGACACTCTCTATCACTCTCTGACACTCTCTGACACTCCCCATCACTCTCTATCACTCTCTGACACTCTCTGACACTCTCTATCACTCTCTGACACTCTCTATCACTCTCTATCACTCTCTGACGCACACTATCACTCTCTGACAATCTCTGACACTCTCTGACTCTCTCTATCACTCTCTGACACTCTCAATCACTATCTGACACACTCTGACACTCTCTGACACTCAGTGTCACTCTCTGACACTCTCTTACACTCTCTGACACTCTCTGACACTCTCTATCACTCTCTGTCACTCTCTGACACACTCTGACACTCTCAGACACTCAGTGCCACTCTCTGACACTCTCTCTCACTCTCAGACACTCACCATCATTCTCTGACACTCACTATCACTCTCTGACACTCTCTGACACTCTCAGACACTCACAGACACTCTCCATCACTCTCTGACACTCTCTGACACTCAGTGTCACTCTCTGACACTCTCTGCCACTCTCTGACACTCTCTCTCACTCTCAGACACTCACCATCACTCTCTGACACTCACTGACACTCAGTGTCACTCTCTGACAATCTCTGACACTCTCTGACACACTATCGCTCTCTATCACTCTCTGACACTCTCTCACACTCTCTATTACTCTCTATCACTCTCTATCACTCTCTGACACTCTCTGACACTCTCTGACACTCTCTGACCTCTCAGACACTCTCTGACACTCTCTATGACTCTCTGACACTCTTTGACACTCTCTGACACTCTCTATCACTCTCTGACACTCTCAGACACTCACTATCACTCTCTGATTCTCTCTGACACTCAGTATCACTCTCTGACACTCTCTGACACTCACTATCACTCTCTGACACTCCCTGACACTCACTGTCACTCTCTGAAACTCACTGTCACTCTCTGACACTCTCTGACACTCTCTGACACTCTCAATCGCTCTCTATCACTCTCTGACACTCTCTGAAACTCTCAGACACTCACTATCACTCTCTGACACTCTATGGCACTCTCAGACACTCACAGACACTCTCCATCACTCTCTGAAACTCTCTGACACTCAGTGTCACTCTCTGACACTCTCTGACACTCTCTATCACTCTCGATCACTCTCTGACACTCTCTGACACTCTCTATCACTCTCTGACACTCTCTGAAACTCTCAGACACTCACTATCACTCTCTGACACTCTCTGACACTCTCAGACACTCACAGACACTCTCCATCACTCTCTGACACTCTCTGACACTCAGTGTCACTCTCTGACACTCTCTGACACACTCTCTCACTCTCAGACACTCACCATCACTCTCTGACACTCACTATCACTCTCTGATAGTCTCTGACACTCTCTGATACTCTCTGACACTCTCTGACACTCACTATCAGTCCCTGACACTCCCTGACACTCACTGTCACTCTCTGAAACTCACTGTCACTCTCTGACACTCTCTGACACTCTCAATCGCTCTCTATCACTCTCTGACACTCTCTGAAACTCTCAGACACTCACTATCACTCTCTGACACTCTCCATCACTCTCTGACACTCTCTGACACTCAGTGTCACTCTCTGACACTCTCTGACACTCTCTGACACTCTCTCTCACTCTCAGACACTCACCATCACTCTCTGACACTCACTATCACTCTCTGATAGTCTCTGACACTCTCTGATACTCTCTGACACTCTCTGACACTCACTATCACTCTCTGACACTCCCTGACACTCTCAATCGCTCTCTATCACTCTCTGACTCTCTCCATCACTCTCTGACACTCTCTGACACTCAGTGTCACTCTCTGACACTCTCTGACACTCTCTGACACTCTCTGACACTCTCTCTCACTCTCAGACACTCACCATCACTCTCTGACACTCACTATCACTCTCTGACACTCTCTGAAACTCTCAGACACTCACTATCACTCTCTGACACTCTCCATCACTCTCTGACACTCTCTGACACTCAGTGTCACTCTCTGACACTCTCTGACACTCTCTGACACTCTCTCTCACTCTCAGACACTCACCATCACTCTCTGACACTCACTATCACTCTCTGATAGTCTCTGACACTCTCTGATACTCTCTGACACTCTCTGACACTCACTATCACTCTCTGACACTCTCTGACACTCAGTGTCACTCTCTGACACTCTCTGACACTCTCAGACACTCACAGACACTCTCCATCACTCTCAGACACTCACAGACACTCTCTATGACTCTCTGACACTCTTTGACACTCTCTGACACTCTCTATCACTCTCTGACACTCTCAGACACTCACTATCACTCTCTGATTCTCTCTGACACTCAGTATCACTCTCTGACACTCTCTGACACTCACTATCACTCTCTGACACTCCCTGACACTCACTGTCACTCTCTGAAACTCACTGTCACTCTCTGACACTCTCTGACACTCTCAATCGCTCTCTATCACTCTCTGACACTCTCTGAAACTCTCAGACACTCACTATCACTCTCTGACACTCTATGGCACTCTCAGACACTCACAGACACTCTCCATCACTCTCTGAAACTCTCTGACACTCAGTGTCACTCTCTGACACTCTCTGACACTCTCTATCACTCTCGATCACTCTCTGACACTCTCTGACACTCTCTATCACTCTCTGACACTCTCTGAAACTCTCAGACACTCACTATCACTCTCTGACACTCTCTGACACTCTCAGACACTCACAGACACTCTCCATCACTCTCTGACACTCTCTGACACTCAGTGTCACTCTCTGACACTCTCTGACACACTCTCTCACTCTCAGACACTCACCATCACTCTCTGACACTCACTATCACTCTCTGATAGTCTCTGACACTCTCTGATACTCTCTGACACTCTCTGACACTCACTATCACTCCCTGACACTCCCTGACACTCACTGTCACTCTCTGAAACTCACTGTCACTCTCTGACACTCTCTGACACTCTCAATCGCTCTCTATCACTCTCTGACACTCTCTGAAACTCTCAGACACTCACTATCACTCTCTGACACTCTCCATCACTCTCTGACACTCTCTGACACTCAGTGTCACTCTCTGACACTCTCTGACACTCTCTGACACTCTCTCTCACTCTCAGACACTCACCATCACTCTCTGACACTCACTATCACTCTCTGATAGTCTCTGACACTCTCTGATACTCTCTGACACTCTCTGACACTCACTATCACTCTCTGACACTCCCTGACACTCTCAATCGCTCTCTATCACTCTCTGACACTCTCCATCACTCTCTGACACTCTCTGACACTCAGTGTCACTCTCTGACACTCTCTGACACTCTCTGACACTCTCTCTCACTCTCAGACACTCACCATCACTCTCTGACACTCACTATCACTCTCTGACACTCTCTGAAACTCTCAGACACTCACTATCACTCTCTGACACTCTCCATCACTCTCTGACACTCTCTGACACTCAGTGTCACTCTCTGACACTCTCTGACACTCTCTATCACTCTCTATCACTCTCTGACACTCTCTGACACTCTCTATCACTCTCTGACACTCTCTGACACTCTCTATCACTCTCTATCAATCTCTGACACTCTCTGACACTCTCTATCACTCTCTGAAACTCCCTGACACTCTCAATCGCTCTCTATCACTCTCTGACACTCTCTGAAACTCTCAGACACTCACTATCACTCTCTGACACTCTCTGACACTCTCAGACACTCACAGACACTCTCCATCACTCTCTGACACTCTCTGACACTCAGTGTCACTCTCTGACACTCTCTGACACTCTCTCTCACTCTCAGACACTCACCATCACTCTCTGACACTCTCTGACACTCTCTATCACTCTCGATCACTCTCTGACACTCTCTGACACTCTCTATCACTCTCTGACACTCTCTGAAACTCTCAAACACTCACTATCACTCTCTGACACTCTCTGACACTCTCAGACACTCACAGACACTCTCCATCACTCTCTGACACTCTCTGACACTCAGTGTCACTCTCTGACACTCTCTGACACACTCTCTCACTCTCAGACACTCACCATCACTCTCTGACACTCACTATCACTCTCTGATAGTCTCTGACACTCTCTGATACACTCTGACACTCTCTGACACTCACTATCACTCTCTGACACTCCCTGACACTCACTGTCACTCTCTGAAACTCACTGTCACTCTCTGACACTCTCTGACACTCTCTGACACTCTCAATCGCTCTCTATCACTCTCTGACACTCTCTGAAACTCTCAGACACTCACTATCACTCTCTGACACTCTCCATCACTCTCTGACACTCAGTGTCACTCTCTGACACTCTCTGACACTCCCTGACACTCTCTCTCACTCTCAGACACTCACCATCACTCTCTGACACTCACTATCACTCTCTGATAGTCTCTGACACTCTCTGATACCCTCTGACACTCTCTGACACTCACTATCACTCTCTGACACTCCCTGACACTCTCAATCGCTCTCTATCACTCTCTGACACTCTCTGAAACTCTCAGACACTCACTATCACTCTCTGACACTCTCTGACACTCTCAGACACTCACAGACACTCTCCATCACTCTCTGACACTCTCTGACACTCAGTGTCACTCTCTCTCACTCTCAGACACTCACCATCACTCTCTGACACTCACTATCACTCTCTGATAGTCTCTGACACTCTCTGATACTCTCTGACACACTCTGACACTCTCAATCGCTCCCTATCACTCTCTCTGACACTCTCTGACACTCTCAGACACTCACAGACACTCACTATCACTCTCTGACACTCTCTGACACTCTCTATCACTCTCTGACACTCTCTGACACTCAGTGTCACTCTCTGACACTCTCTGACACTCTCTATCACTCTCTACCACTCTCTGACACTCTCTGACACTCTCTATCACTCTCTGACATTCTCTGACACTCTCTATCACTCTCTATCAATCTCTGACACTCTCTGACACTCTCTATCACTCTCTGAAACTCCCTGACACTCTCAATCGCTCTCTATCACTCTCTGACACTCTCTGAAACTCTCAGACACTCACTATCACTCTCTGACACTCTCTGACACTCTCAGACACTCACAGACACTCTCCATCACTCTCTGACACTCTCTGACACTCAGTGTCACTCTCTGACACTCACTGTCACTCTCTGACACTCTCTGACACTCTCAATCGCTCCCTATCACTCTCTCTGACACTCTCTGACACTCTCAGACACTCACAGACACTCACTATCACTCTCTGACACTCTGACACTCTCTATCACTCTCTGACACTCTCTGACACTCTCAATCGCTTTCTATCAATCTCTGACACTCTCTGAAACTCTCAGACACTCACTATCACTCTCTGACACTCTATGACACTCTCAGACACTCACAGACACTCTCCATCACTCTCTGACACTCTCTGACACTCAGTGACACTCTCTGACACTCTCTATCACTCTCGATCACTCTCGATCACTCTCTGACACTCTCTGACACTCTCTATCACTCTCTGACTCCCTCTACCACTCTCTGACACTCTCTGACACTCACTATCACTCTCTGACACTCTCTGACACTCTCTATCACTCTCTGACACTCTCTGACACTCTCAATCGCTTTCTATCAATTTCTGACACTCTCTGAAACTCTCAGACACTCACTATCACTCTCTGACACTCTATGACACTCTCAGACACTCACAGACACTCTCCATCACTCTCTGACACTCTCTGACACTCAGTGTCACTCTCTGACACTCTCTGACACTCTCTATCACTCTCGATCACTCTCTGACACTCTCTGACACTCTCTATCACTCTCTGACACTCTCTGACACTCTCCATCACTCTCTATCACTCTCTGACACTCTCTGACACTCTCTATCACTCTCTCTCACTCTCAGACACTCACCATCACTCTCTGACACTCACTATCACTCTCTGATAGTCTCTGACACTCTCTGATACTCTCTGACACTCTCTGACACTCACTATCACTCTCTGACACTCCCTGACACTCTCAATCGCTCTCTATCACTCTCTGACACTCTCTGAAACTCTCAGACACTCACTATCACTCTCTGACACTCTCTGACACTCTCAGACACTCACAGACACTCTCCATCACTCTCTGACACTCTTTGACACTCAGTGTCACTCTCTGACACTCACTGACACTCTCTGACACTCTCTCTCACTCTCAGACACTCACCATCACTCTCTGACACTCACTATCACACTCTGATAGTCTCTGACACTCTCTGATACTCTCTGACACACTCTGACACTCTCAATCGCTCCCTATCACTCTCTCTGACACTCTCTGACACTCTCAGACACTCACAGACACTCACTATCACTCTCTGACACTCTCTGACACTCTCTATCACTCTCTGACACTCTCTGACACTCAGTGTCACTCTCTGACACTCTCTGACACTCTCTATCACTCTCTATCACTCTCTGACACTCTCTGACACTCTCTATCACTCTCTGACACTCTCTGACACTCTCTATCACTCTCTATCAATCTCTGACACTCTCTGATACTCTCTGACACTCTCTGACACTCACTATCACTCTCTGACACTCCCTGACACTCTCAATCGCTCTCTATCACTCTCTGACACTCTCTGAAACTCTCAGACACTCACTATCACTCTCTGACACTCTCTGACACTCTCAGACACTCACAGACACTCTCCATCACTCTCTGACACTCACTATCACTCTCTGATAGTCTCTGACACTCTCTGATACTCTCTGACACACTCTGACACTCTCAATCGCTCCCTATCACTCTCTCTGACACTCAGTGTCACTCTCTCTCACTCTCAGACACTCACCATCACTCTCTGACACTCACTATCACTCTCTGATAGTCTCTGACACTCTCTGATACTCTCTGACACACTCTGACACTCTCAATCGCTCCCTATCACTCTCTCTGACACTCTCTGACACTCTCAGACACTCACAGACACTCACTATCACTCTCTGACACTCTCTGACACTCTCTATCACTCTCTGACACTCTCTGACACTCAGTGTCACTCTCTGACACTCTCTGACACTCTCTATCACTCTCTATCACTCTCTGACACTCTCTGACACTCTCTATCACTCTCTGACATTCCCTGACACTCTCTATCACTCTCTATCAATCTCTGACACTCTCTGACACTCTCTATCACTCTCTGAAACTCCCTGACACTCTCAATCGCTCTCTATCACTCTCTGACACTCTCTGAAACTCTCAGACACTCACTATCACTCTCTGACACTCTCTGACACTCTCAGACACTCACAGACACTCTCCATCACTCTCTGACACTCTCTGACACTCAGTGTCACTCTCTGACACTCTCTGACACTCTCTCTCACTCTCAGACACTCACCATCACTCTCTGACACTCCCTGACACTCACTGTCACTCTCTGACACTCACTGTCACTCTCTGACACTCTCTGACACTCTCAATCGCTCCCTATCACTCTCTCTGACACTCTCTGACACTCTCAGACACTCACAGACACTCACTATCACTCTCTGACACTCTGACACTCTCTATCACTCTCTGACACTCTCTGACACTCTCAAACGCTTTCTATCAATCTCTGACACTCTCTGAAACTCTCAGACACTCACTATCACTCTCTGACACTCTATGACACTCTCAGACACTCACAGACACTCTCCATCACTCTCTGACACTCTCTGACACTCAGTGACACTCTCTGACACTCTCTATCACTCTCGATCACTCTCGATCACTCTCTGACACTCACTATCACTCTCTGACACTCTCTGACACTCTCTATCACTCTCTGACACTCTCTGACACTCTCAATCGCTTTCTATCAATCTCTGACACTCTCTGAAACTCTCAGACACTCACTATCACTCTCTGACACTCTATGACACTCTCAGACACTCACAGACACTCTCCATCACTCTCTGACACTCTCTGACACTCAGTGTCACTCTCTGACACTCTCTGACACTCTCTATCACTCTCGATCACTCTCTGACACTCTCTGACACTCTCTATCACTCTCTGACACTCTCTGACACTCTCCATCACTCTCTATCACTCTCTGACACTCTCTGACACTCTCTATCACTCTCTCTCACTCTCAGACACTCACCATCACTCTCTGACACTCACTATCACTCTCTGATAGTCTCTGACACTCTCTGATACTCTCTGACACTCTCTGACTCTCTCTACCACTCTCTGACACTCTCTGACACTCACTATCACTCTCTGACACTCCCTGACACTCTCAATCGCTCTCTATCACTCTCTGACACTCTCTGAAACTCTCAGACACTCACTATCACTCTCTGACACTCTCTGACACTCTCAGACACTCACAGACACTCTCCATCGCTCTCTGACACACTTTGACACTCAGTGTCACTCTCTGAAACTCACTGACACTCTCTGACACTCTCTCTCACTCTCAGACACTCACCATCACTCTCTGACACTCTCTGACACTCAGTGTCACTCTCTGACACTCTCTGACACTCTCTATCACTCTCTATCACTCTCTGACACTCTCTGACACTCTCTATCACTCTCTGACACTCTCTGACACTCTCTATCAATCTCTGACACTCTCTGACACTCTCTATCACTCTCTGACACTCTCTGACACTCTCTATCACTCTCTATCACTCTCTGACACACACTATCACTCTCTGACAATCACTGACACTCTCTGACACTCTCTGACTCTCTCTATCACTCTCTGACACTCTCAATCACTATCTGACACACTCTGACACTCTCAGACACTCAGTGTCACTCTCTGACACTCTCTTACACTCTCTGACACTCTCTGACCCTCTCTATCACTCTCTGTCACTCTCTGACACACTCTGACACTCTCAGACACTCAGTGCCACTCTCTGACACTCTCCATCACTCTCTGACATTCTCTGACACTCTCAATCACTCTCAATCAATCTCTATCACTCTCTGACACACTCTGACACTCTCAGACAATCACTAAAACTCTCTGACAATCTCTGACACTCTCTGACACACTATCGCTCTCTATCACTCTCTGACACTCTCTCACACTCTCTATTACTCTCTATCACTCTCTGACACTCTCTGACACTCTCTGACACTCTCTGACCTCTCAGACACTCTCTGACACTCTCTATGACTCTCTGACACTCTTTGACACTCTCTGACACTCTCTATCACTCTCTGACACTCTCAGACACTCACTATCACTCTCTGATTCTCTCTGACACTCAGTATCACTCTCTGACACTCTCTGACACTCACTATCACTCTCTGACACTCCCTGACACTCACTGTCACTCTCTGAAACTCACTGTCACTCTCTGACACTCTCTGATACTCTCAATCGCTCTCTATCACTCTCTGACACTCTCTGACACTCTCAATCGCTTTCTATCTATCTCTGACACTCTCAGACACTCACTATCACTCTCTGACACTCTATGACACTCTCAGACACTCACAGACACTCTCCATCACTCTCTGACACTCTCTGACACTCAGTGTCACTCTCTGACACTCTCTGACACTCTCTATCACTCTCGATCACTCTCTGACACTCTCTGACACTCTCTATCACTCTCTGACACTCTCTGAAACTCTCAGACACTCACTATCACTCTCTGACACTCTCTGACACTCTCAGACACTCTCAGACACTCACGAAAACTCTCTGACAATCTCTGACACTCTCTGACACACTATCGCTCTCTTTCACTCTCTGACACTCTCTCACACTCTCTATTACTCTCTATCACTCTCTGACACTCTCTGACACTCTCTGACACTCTCTGACACTCTCTGACCTCTCAGACACTCTCTGACACTCTCTATGACTCTCTGACACTCTTTGACAATCTCTGACATTCTCTATCACTCTCTGACACTCTCTGACACTTTCTATCACTCTCTGTCACTCTCTGTCACTCTTTATCACTCTCTGACACTCTCAGACACTCACTATCACTCTCTGACACTCTCTATCTCTCTCTGACACTCTCTGACACTGTCTGACACTCTCAGACACTCTCAGACACTCTCAGACACTCACTATCACTATCTGACTCTCTCTATCACTCTCTGCCACTCTCTGACACTCTGTTTCACTCGCTGACACTCTCTGACACTCGCTGACAATCACTATCACTCTCTGACGCTCTCTGACACTCTCAGACACTCACTATCACTCTCTGATTCTCTCTGACACTCAGTATCACTCTCTGACACTCTCTGACACTCACTATCACTCTCTGACCCTCCCTGACACTCACTGTCACTCTCTGAAACTCACTGTCACTCTCTGACACTCGCTGACACTCTCAATCGCTCTCTATCACTCTCTGACACTCTCTGAAACTCTCAGACACTCATTATCACTCTCTGACACTCTCTGACACTCTCAGACACTCACAGACACTCTCCATCACTCTCTGACACTCTCTGACACTCTCTCTCACTCTCAGACACTCACCATCACTCTCTGACACTCACTATCACTCTCTGATAGTCTCTGACACTCTCTGATACTCTCTGACACTCTCTGACACTCTCAATCGCTCCCTATCACTCTCTCTGACACTCTCTGACACTCTCAGATACTCACAGACACTCACTATCACTCTCTGACACTCTCAGACACTCTCTGACACTCTCTGACACTCTCAATCGCTTTATATCACTCTCTTACACTCTCTAAAACACTCAGACACTCACTATCACTCTCTGACACTCTCTGACACTCTCAGACACTCACAGACACTCTCCATCACTCTCTGACACTCTCTGACACTCAGTGTCACTCCCTGACACTCTCTGACACTCTCTATCACTCTCTATCACTCTCTGACACTCTCTGACACTCTCTGACACTCTCTGACACTCTCTATCACTCTCTGACACTCTCTGACACGCTCTATCAATCTCTGACACTCTCTGACACTCTCTGACACTCTCTATCAATCTCTATCACTCTCTGACGCACACTATCACTCTCTGACAATCTCTGACACTCTCTGACACTCTCTGAATCTCTCTATCACTCTCTGACACTCTCAATCACTATCTGACACACTCTGACACTCTCAGACACTCAGTGTCACTCTCTGACTCTCTCTTACACTCTCTGACACTCTCTGACCCTCTCTATCGCTCTCTGTCACTCTCTGACACACTCTGACACTCTCAGACACTCAGTGCCACTCTCTGACACTCTCCATCACTCTCTGACACTCTCAATCACTCTCAATCAATCTCTATCACTCTCTGACACACTCTGACACTCTCAGACAATCACTAAAACTCTCTGACAATCTCTGACACTCTCTGACACGCTCTCACACTCTCTATTACTCTCTATCACTCTCTATCACTCTCTGACACTCTCTGACACTCTCTGACCTGTCAGACACTCTCTGACACTCTCTATGACTCTCTGACACTCTTTGACACACTCTGACACTCTCTATCACTCTCTGACACTCTCAGACACTCACTATCACTCTCTGATTCTCTCTGACACTCAGTATCACTCTCTGACACTCTCTGACACTCACTGTCACTCTCTGAAACTCACTGTCACTCTCTGACACTCTCTGACACTCTCAATTGCTCTCTATCACTCTCTGACACTCTCTGAAACTCTCAGACACTCACTATCACTCTCTGACACTCTCCATCACTCTCTGACACTCTCTGACACTCAGTGTCACTCTCTGACACTCTCTGACACTCTCTGACACTCTCTCACTCTCAGACACTCACCATCACTCTCTGACACTCACTATCACTCTCTGATTGTCTCTGACACTCTCTGATACTCTCTGACACTCTCTGACACTCACTATCACTCTCTGACACTCCCTGACACTCTCAATCGCTCTCTATCACTCTCTGACACTCTCTGAAACTCTCAGACACTCACTATCACTCTCTGACACTCTCTGACACTCTCAGACACTCACAGACACTCTCCATCACTCTCTGACACTCTCTGACACTCAGTGTCACTCTCTGACACTCTCTGACACTCTCTGACACTCTCTCTCACTCTCAGACACACACCATCACTCTCTGACACTCACTATCACTCTCTGATAGTCTCTGACACTCTCTGATACTCTCTGACACACTCTGACACTCTCAATCGCTCCCTATCACTCTCTCTGACACTCTCTGACACTCTCAGACACTCACAGACACTCACTATCACTCTCTGACACTCTCTGACACTCTCTATCACTCTCTGACACTCTCTGACACTCAGTGTCACTCTCTGACACTCTCTGACGCTCTCTATCACTCTCTATCACTCTCTGACACTCTCTGACACTCTCGATCACTCTCTGACACTCTCTGACACTCTCTATCACTCTCTATCAATCTCTGACACTCTCTGACACTCTCTATCACTCTCTGACACTCTCTGACACTCTCTATCACTCTCTATCACTCTCTGACGCACACTATCACTCTCTGACAATCTCTGACACTCTCTGACACTCTCTGACTCTATCTATCACTCTCTGACACTCTCAATCACTATCTGACACACTGTGACACTCTCAGACACTCAGTGTCACTCTCTGACACTCTCTTACACTCTCTGACACTCTCTGACCCTCTCTATCACTCTCTGTCACTCTCTGACACACTCTGACACTCTCAGACACTCAGTGCCACTCTCTGACACTCTCCATCACTCTCTGACACTCTCTGACACTCTCAATCACTCTCAATCAATCTCTATCACTCTCTGACACACTCTGACACTCTCAGACAATCACTAAAACTCTCTGACAATCTCTGACACTCTCTGACACACTATCGCTCTCTATCACTCTCTGACACTCTCTCACACTCTCTATTACTCTCTATCACTCTCTATCACTCTCTGACACTCTCTGACACTCTCTGACACTCTCTGACCTCTCAGACACTCTCTGACACTCTCTATGACTCTCTGACACTCTTTGACACTCTCTGACACTCTCTGACACTCTCAATCGCTCTCTATCACTCTCTGACACTCTCTGAAACTCTCAGACACTCACTATCACTCTCTGATTCTCTCTGACACTCAGTATCACTCTCTGACACTCTCTGACACTCACTATCACTCTCTGACACTCCCTGACACTCACTGTCACTCTCTGAAACTCACTGTCACTCTCTGACACTCTCTGACACTCTCTGACACTCTCAATCGCTCTCTATCACTCTCTGACACTCTCTGAAACTCTCAGACACTCACTATCACTCTCTGACACTCTATGGCACTCTCAGACACTCACAGACACTCTCCATCACTCTCTGAAACTCTCTGACACTCAGTGTCACTCTCTGACACTCTCTGACACTCTCTATCACTCTCGATCACTCTCTGACACTCTCTGACACTCTCTATCACTCTCTGACACTCTCTGAAACTCTCAGACACTCACTATCACTCTCTGACACTCTCTGACACTCTCAGACACTCACAGACACTCTCCATCACTCTCTGACACTCTCTGACACTCAGTGTCACTCTCTGACACTCTCTGACACACTCTCTCACTCTCAGACACTCACCATCACTCTCTGACACTCACTATCACTCTCTGATAGTCTCTGACACTCTCTGATACTCTCTGACACTCTCTGACACTCACTATCACTCCCTGACACTCCCTGACACTCACTGTCACTCTCTGAAACTCACTGTCACTCTCTGACACTCTCTGACACTCTCAATCGCTCTCTATCACTCTCTGACACTCTCTGAAACTCTCAGAAACTCACTATCTCTCTCTGACACTCTCCATCACTCTCTGACACTCTCTGACACTCAGTGTCACTCTCTGACACTCTCTGACACTCTCTGACACTCTCTCTCACTCTCAGTCACTCACCATCACTCTCTGACACTCACTATCACTCTCTGATAGTCTCTGACACTCTCTGATACTCTCTGACACTCTCTGACACTCACTATCACTCTCTGACACTCCCTGACACTCTCAATCGCTCTCTATCACTCTCTGACACTCTCTGAAACTCTCAGACACTCACTATCACTCTCTGACACTCTCTGACACTCTCAGACACTCACAGACACTCTCCATCACTCTCTGACACTCTCTGACACTCAGTGTCACTCTCTGACACTCTCTGACACTCTCTGACACTCTCTCTCACTCTCAGACACTCACCATCACTCTCTGACACTAACTATCACTCTCTGATAGTCTCTGACACTCTCTGATACTCTCTGACACACTCTGACACTCTCAATCGCTCCCTATCACTCTCTCTGACACTCTCTGACACTCTCAGACACTCACAGACACTCACTATCACTCTCTGACACTATCTGACACTCTCTATCACTCTCTGACACTCTCTGACACTCAGTGTCACTCTCTGACACTCTCTGACACTCTCTATCACTCTCTATCACTCTCTGACACTCTCTGACACTCTCTATCACTCTCTATCAATCTCTGACACTCTCTGACACTCTCTATCACTCTCTGAAACTCCCTGACACTCTCAATCGCTCTCTATCACTCTCTGACACTCTCTGAAACTCTCAGACACTCACTATCACTCTCTGACACTCTCTGACACTCTCTGACACTCTCTATCACTCTCTGACACTCTCTGAAACTCTCAAACACTCACTATCACTCTCTGACACTCTCTGACACTCTCAGACACTCACAGACACTCTCCATCACTCTCTGACACTCTCTGACACTCAGTGTCACTCTCTGACACTCTCTGACACACTCTCTCACTCTCAGACACTCACCATCACTCTCTGACACTCACTATCACTCTCTGATAGTCTCTGACACTCTCTGATACACTCTGACACTCTCTGACACTCACTATCACTCTCTGACACTCCCTGACACTCACTGTCACTCTCTGAAACTCACTGTCACTCTCTGACACTCTCTGACACTCTCTGACACTCTCAATCGCTCTCTATCACTCTCTGACAGTCTCTGAAACTCTCAGACACTCACTATCACTCTCTGACACTCTCCATCACTCTCTGACACTCTCTGACACTCAGTGTCACTCTCTGACACTCTCTGACACTCTCTGACACTCTCTCTCACTCTCAGACACTCACCATCACTCTCTGACACTCACTATCACTCTCTGATAGTCTCTGACACTCTCTGATACTCTCTGACACTCTCTGACACTCACTATCACTCTCTGACACTCCCTGACACTCTCAATCGCTCTCTATCACTCTCTGACACTCTCTGAAACTCTCAGACACTCACTATCACTCTCTGACACTCTCTGACACTCTCAGACACTCACAGACACTCTCCATCACTCTCTGACACTCAGTGTCACTCTCTCTCACTCTCAGACACTCACCATCACTCTCTGACACTCACTATCACTCTCTGATAGTCTCTGACACTCTCTGATACTCTCTGACACACTCTGACACTCTCACTCGCTCCCTATCACTCTCTCTGACACTCTCTGACACTCTCAGACACTCACAGACACTCACTATCACTCTCTGACACTCTCTGACACTCTCTATCACTCTCTGATACTCTCTGACACTCAGTGTCACTCTCTGACACTCTCTGACACTCTCTATCACTCTCTATCACTCTCTGACACTCTCTGACACTCAGTGTCACTCTCTGACACTCTCTGACACTCTCTGACACTCTCTATCACTCTCTGACACTCTCTGACACTCTCTATCACTCTCTATCAATCTCTGACACACTCTGACACTCTCTATCACTCTCTGAAACTCCCTGACACTCTCAATCGCTCTCTATCACTCTCTGACACTCTCTGAAACTCTCAGACACTCACTATCACTCTCTGACACTCTCTGACACTCTCAGACAATCACAGACACTCTCCATCACTCTCTGACACTCTCTGACACTCAGTGTCACTCTCTGACACTCTCTGACACTCTCTCTCACTCTCAGACACTCACCATCACTCTCTGACACTCCCTGACACTCACTGTCACTCTCTGACACTCACTGTCACTCTCTGACACTCTCTGACACTCTCAATCGCTCCCTATCACTCTCTCTGACACTCTCTGACACTCTCAGACACTCACAGACACTCACTATCACTCTCTGACACTCTGACACTCTCTATCACTCTCTGACACTCTCTGACACTCTCAATCGCTTTCTATCAATCTCTGACACTCTCTGAAACTCTCAGACACTCACTATCACTCTCTGACACTCTATGACACTCTCAGACACTCACAGACACTCTCCATCACTCTCTGACACTCTCTGACACTCAGTGACACTCTCTGACACTCTCTATCACTCTCGATCACTCTCTGACACTCTCTGACACTCTCTATCACTCTCTGACTCTCTCTACCACTCTCTGACACTCTCTGACACTCACTATCACTCCATGACACTCTCTGACACTCTCTATCACTCTCTGACACTCTCTGACACTCTCAATCGCTTTCTATCAATCTCTGACACTCTCTGAAACTCTCAGACACTCACTATCACTCTCTGACACTCTATGACACTCTCAGACACTCACAGACACTCTCCATCACTCTCTGACACTCTCTGACACTCAGTGTCACTCTCTGACACTCTCTGACACTCTCTATCACTCTCGATCACTCTCTGACACTCTCTGACACTCTCTATCACTCTCTGACACTCTCTGACACTCCCCATCACTCTCTATCACTCTCTGACACTCTCTGACGCTCTCTATCACTCTCTGAAACTCTCTATCACTCTCTATCACTCTCTGACGCACACTATCACTCTCTGACAATCTCTGACACTCTCTGACACTCTCTGACTCTCTCTATCACTCTCTGACACTCTCAATCACTATCTGACACACTCTGACACTCTCTGACACTCAGTGTCACTCTCTGACACTCTCTTACACTCTCTGACACTCTCTGACACTCTCTATCACTCTCTGTCACTCTCTGACACACTCTGACACTCTCAGACACTCACCATCATTCTCTGACACTCACTATCACTCTCTGACACTCTCTGACACTCTCAGACACTCACAGACACTCTCCATCACTCTCTGACACTCTCTGACACTCAGTGTCACTCTCTGACACTCTCTGCCACTCTCTGACACTCTCTCTCACTCTCAGACACTCACCATCACTCTCTGACACTCACTGACACTCAGTGTCACTCTCTGACAATCTCTGACACTCTCTGACACACTATCGCTCTCTATCACTCTCTGACACTCTCTCACACTCTCTATTACTCTCTATCACTCTCTATCACTCTCTGACACTCTCTGACACTCTCTGACACTCTCTGACCTCTCAGACACTCTCTGACACTCTCTATGACTCTCTGACACTCTTTGACACTCTCTGACACTCTCTATCACTCTCTGACACTCTCAGACACTCACTATCACTCTCTGATTCTCTCTGACACTCAGTATCACTCTCTGACACTCTCTGACACTCACTATCACTCTCTGACACTCCCTGACACTCACTGTCACTCTCTGAAACTCACTGTCACTCTCTGACACTCTCTGACACTCTCTGACACTCTCAATCGCTCTCTATCACTCTCTGACACTCTCTGAAACTCTCAGACACTCACTATCACTCTCTGACACTCTATGGCACTCTCAGACACTCACAGACACTCTCCATCACTCTCTGAAACTCTCTGACACTCAGTGTCACTCTCTGACACTCTCTGACACTCTCTATCACTCTCGATCACTCTCTGACACTCTCTGACACTCTCTATCACTCTCTGACACTCTCTGAAACTCTCAGACACTCACTATCACTCTCTGACACTCTCTGACACTCTCAGACACTCACAGACACTCTCCATCACTCTCTGACACTCTCTGACACTCAGTGTCACTCTCTGACACTCTCTGACACACTCTCTCACTCTCAGACACTCACCATCACTCTCTGACACTCACTATCACTCTCTGATAGTCTCTGACACTCTCTGATACTCTCTGACACTCTCTGACACTCACTATCACTCCCTGACACTCCCTGACACTCACTGTCACTCTCTGAAACTCACTGTCACTCTCTGACACTCTCTGACACTCTCAATCGCTCTCTATCACTCTCTGACACTCTCTGAAACTCTCAGACACTCACTATCACTCTCTGACACTCTCCATCACTCTCTGACACTCTCTGACACTCAGTGTCACTCTCTGACACTCTCTGACACTCTCTGACACTCTCTCTCACTCTCAGACACTCACCATCACTCTCTGACACTCACTATCACTCTCTGATAGTCTCTGACACTCTCTGATACTCTCTGACACTCTCTGACACTCACTATCACTCTCTGACACTCCCTGACACTCTCAATCGCTCTCTATCACTCTCTGACACTCTCTCTCACTCTCAGACACTCACCATCACTCTCTGACACTCACTATCACTCTCTGATAGTCTCTGACACTCTCTGATACTCTCTGACACTCTCTGACACTCACTATCACTCTCTGACACTCCCTGACACTCTCAATCGCTCTCTATCACTCTCTGACACTCTCTGACACTCTCAGACACTCACAGACACTCTCCATCACTCTCTGACACTCTCTGACACTCAGTGTCACTCTCTGACACTCTCTGACAATCTCTGACACTCTCTCTCACTCTCAGACACTCACCATCACTCTCTGACACTCACTATCACTCTCTGATAGTCTCTGACACTCTCTGATACTCTCTGACACACTCTGACACTCTCAATCGCTCCCTATCACTCTCTCTGACACTCTCTGACACTCTCAGACACTCACAGACACTCACTATCACTCTCTGACACTATCTGACACTCTCTATCACTCTCTGACACTCTCTGACACTCAGTGTCACTCTCTGACACTCTCTGACACTCTCTATCACTCTCTGACACTCTCTGACACTCTCTATCACTCTCTGACACTCTCTGACACTCTCTATCACTCTCTATCAATCTCTGACACTCTCTGACACTCTCTATCACTCTCTGAAACTCCCTGACACTCTCAATCGCTCTCTATCACTCTCTGACACTCTCTGAAACTCTCAGACACTCACTATCACTCTCTGACACTCTATGACACTCTCAGACACTCACAGACACTCTCCATCACTCTCTGACACTCTCTGACACTCAGTGTCACTCTCTGACACTCTCTGACACTCTCTATCACTCTCGATCACTCTCTGACACTCTCTGACACTCTCTATCACTCTCTGACACTCTCTGACACTCCCCATCACTCTCTATCACTCTCTGACACTCTCTGACGCTCTCTATCACTCTCTGAAACTCTCTATCACTCTCTATCACTCTCTGACGCACACTATCACTCTCTGACAATCTCTGACACTCTCTGACACTCTCTGACTCTCTCTATCACTCTCTGACACTCTCAATCACTATCTGACACACTCTTACACTCTCTGACACTCTCTGACACTCTCTATCACTCTCTGTCACTCTCTGACACACTCTGACACTCTCAGACATTCAGTGCCACTCTCTGACACTCTCTCTCACTCTCAGACACTCACCATCATTCTCTGACACTCACTATCACTCTCTGACACTCTCTGACACTCTCAGACACTCACAGACACTCTCCATCACTCTCTGACACTCTGTGACACTCAGTGTCACTCTCTGACACTCTCTGCCACTCTCTGACACTCTCTCTCACTCTCAGACACTCACCATCACTCTCTGACACTCACTGACACTCAGTGTCACTCTCTGACAATCTCTGACACTCTCTGACACACTATCGCTCTCTATCACTCTCTGACACTCTCTCACACTCTCTATTACTCTCTATCACTCTCTATCACTCTCTGACACTCTCTGACACTCTCTGACCTCTCAGACACTCTCTGACACTCTCTATGACTCTCTGACACTCTTTGACACTCTCTGACACTCTCTATCACTCTCTGACACTCTCAGACACTCACTATCACTCTCTGATTCTCTCTGACACTCAGTATCACTCTCTGACACTCTCTGACACTCACTATCACTCTCTGACACTCCCTGTCACTCACTGTCACTCTCTGAAACTCACTGTCACTCTCTGACACTCTCTGACACTCTCTGACACTCTCAATCGCTCTCTATCACTCTCTGACACTCTCTGAAACTCTCAGACACTCACTATCACTCTCTGACACTCTATGGCACTCTCAGACACTCACAGACACTCTCCATCACTCTCTGAAACTCTCTGACACTCAGTGTCACTCTCTGACACTCTCTGACACTCTCTATCACTCTCGATCACTCTCTGACACTCTCTGACACTCTCTATCACTCTCTGACACTCTCTGAAACTCTCAGACACTCACTATCACTCTCTGACACTCTCTGACACTCTCAGACACTCACAGACACTCTCCATCACTCTCTGACACTCTCTGACACTCAGTGTCACTCTCTGACACTCTCTGACACACTCTCTCACTCTCAGACACTCACCATCACTCTCTGACACTCACTATCACTCTCTGATAGTCTCTGACACTCTCTGATACTCTCTGACACTCTCTGACACTCACTATCACTCCCTGACACTCCCTGACACTCACTGTCACTCTCTGAAACTCACTGTCACTCTCTGACACTCTCTGACACTCTCAATCGCTCTCTATCACTCTCTGACACTCTCTGAAACTCTCAGACACTCACTATCACTCTCTGACACTCTCCATCACTCTCTGACACTCTCTGACACTCAGTGTCACTCTCTGACACTCTCTGACACTCTCTGACACTCTCTCTCACTCTCAGACACTCACCATCACTCTCTGACACTCACTATCACTCTCTGATAGTCTCTGACACTCTCTGATACTCTCTGACACTCTCTGACACTCACTATCACTCTCTGACACTCCCTGACACTCTCAATCGCTCTCTATCACTCTCTGACACTCTCTCTCACTCTCAGACACTCACCATCACTCTCTGACACTCACTATCACTCTCTGATAGTCTCTGACACTCTCTGATACTCTCTGACACTCTCTGACACTCACTATCACTCTCTGACACTCCCTGACACTCTCAATCGCTCTCTATCACTCTCTGACACTCTCTGACACTCTCAGACACTCACAGACACTCTCCATCACTCTCTGACACTCTCTGACACTCAGTGTCACTCTCTGACACTCTCTGACAATCTCTGACACTCTCTCTCACTCTCAGACACTCACCATCACTCTCTGACACTCACTATCACTCTCTGATAGTCTCTGACACTCTCTGATACTCTCTGACACACTCTGACACTCTCAATCGCTCCCTATCACTCTCTCTGACACTCTCTGACACTCTCAGACACTCACAGACACTCACTATCACTCTCTGACACTATCTGACACTCTCTATCACTCTCTGACACTCTCTGACACTCAGTGTCACTCTCTGACACTCTCTGACACTCTCCATCACTCTCTATCACTCTCTGACACTCTCTGACACTCTCTATCACTCTCTGACACTCTCTGACACTCTCTATCACTCTCTATCAATCTCTGACACTCTCTGACACTCTCTATCACTCTCTGAAACTCCCTGACACTCTCAATCGCTCTCTATCACTCTCTGACACTCTCTGAAACTCTCAGACACTCACTATCACTCTCTGACACTCTCTGACACTCTCTGACACTCACAGACACTCTCCATCACTCTCTGACACTCTCTGACACTCAGTGTCACTCTCTGACACTCTCTGACACTCTCTATCACTCTCGATCACTCTCTGACACTCTCTGACACTCTCTATCACTCTCTGACACTCTCTGAAACTCTCAAACACTCACTATCAGTCTCTGACACTCTCTGACACTCTCAGACACTCACAGACACTCTCCATCACTCTCTGACACTCTCTGACACTCAGTGTCACTCTCTGACACTCTCTGACACACTCTCTCACTCTCAGACACTCACCATCACTCTCTGACACTCACTATCACTCTCTGATAGTCTCTGACACTCTCTGATACACTCTGACACTCTCTGACACTCACTATCACTCTCTGACACTCCCTGACACTCACTGTCACTCTCTGAAACTCACTGTCACTTTCTGACACTCTCTGACACTCTCTGACACTCTCAATCGCTCTCTATCACTCTCTGACACTCTCTGAAACTCTCAGACACTCACTATCACTCTCTGACACTCTCCATCACTCTCTGACACTCTCTGACACTCAGTGTCACTCTCTGACACTCTCTGACACTCTCTGACACTCTCTCTCACTCTCAGACACTCACCATCACTCTCTGACACTCACTATCACTCTCTGATAGTCTCTGACACTCTCTGATACTCTCTGACACTCTCTGACACTCACTATCACTCTCTGACACTCCCTGACACTCTCAATCACTCTCTGACACTCTCTGAAACTCTCAGACACTCACTATCACTCTCTGACACTCTCTGACACTCGCAGACACTCACAGACACTCTCCATCACTCTCTGACACTCTCTGACACTCAGTGTCACTCTCTCTCACTCTCAGACACTCACCATCACTCTCTGACACTCACTATCACTCTCTGATAGTCTCTGACACTCTCTGATACTCTCTGACACACTCTGACACTCTCAATCGCTCCCTATCACTCTCTCTGACACTCTCTGACACTCTCAGACACTCACAGACACTCACTATCACTCTCTGACACTCTCTGACACTCTCTATCACTCTCTGACACTCTCTGACACTCAGTGTCACTCTCTGACACTCTCTGACACTCTCTATCACTCTCTATCACTCTCTGACACTCTCTGACACTCTCTATCACTCTCTGACACTCTCTGACACTCTCTATCACTCTCTATCAATCTCTGACACTCTCTGACACTCTCTATCACTCTCTGAAACTCCCTGACACTCTCAATCGCTCTCTATCACTCTCTGACACTCTCTGAAACTCTCAGACACTCACTATCACTCTCTGACGCTCTCTGACACTCTCAGACACTCACAGACACTCTCCATCACTCTCTGACACTCTCTGACACTCAGTGTCACTCTCTGACACTCTCTGACACTCTCTCTCACTTTCAGACACTCACCATCACTCTCTGACACTCCCTGACACTCACTGTCACTCTCTGACACTCACTGTCACTCTCTGACACTCTCTGACACTCTCAATCGCTCCCTATCACTCTCTCTGACACTCTCTGACACTCTCAGACACTCACAGACACTCACTATCACTCTCTGACACTCTGACACTCTCTATCACTCTCTGACACTCTCTGACACTCTCAATCGCTTTCTATCAATCTCTGACACTCTCTGAAACTCTCAGACACTCACTATCACTCTCTGACACTCTATGACACTCTCAGACACTCACAGACACTCTCCATCACTCTCTGACACTCTCTGACACTCAGTGACACTCTCTGACACTCTCTATCACTCTCGATCACTCTCTGACACTCTCTGACACTCTCTATCACTCTCTGACTCTCACTACCACTCTCTGACACTCTCTGACACTCACTATCACTCTCTGACACTCTCTGACACTCTCTATCACTCTCTGACACTCTCTGACACTCTCAATCGCTTTCTATCAATCTCTGACACTCTCTGAAACTCTCAGACACTCACTATCACTCTCTGACACTCTATGACACTCTCAGACACTCACAGACACTCTCCATCACTCTCTGACACTCTCTGACACTCAGTGTCACTCTCTGACACTCTCTGACACTCTCTATCACTCTCGATCACTCTCTGACACTCTCTGACACTCTCTATCACTCTCTGACACTCTCTGACACTCCCCATCACTCTCTATCACTCTCTGACACTCTCTGACACTCTCTATCACTCTCTGACACTCTCTATCACTCTCTATCACTCTCTGACGCACACTATCACTCTCTGACAATCTCTGACACTCTCTGACACTCTCTGACTCTCTCTATCACTCTCTGACACTCTCAATCACTATCTGACACACTCTGACACTCTCTGACACTCAGTGTCACTCTCTGACACTCTCTTACACTCTCTGACACTCTCTGACACTCTCTATCACTCTCTGTCACTCTCTGACACACTCTGACACTCTCAGACACTCAGTGCCACTCTCTGACACTCTCTCTCACTCTCAGACACTCACCATCATTCTCTGACACTCACTATCACTCTCTGACACTCTCTGACACTCTCAGACACTCACAGACACTCTCCATCACTCTCTGACACTCTCTGACACTCAGTGTCACTCTCTGACACTCTCTGCCACTCTCTGACACTCTCTCTCACTCTCAGACACTCACCATCACTCTCTGACACTCACTATCACTCTCTGATAGTCTCTGACACTCTCTGATACTCTCTGACACTCTCTGACACTCACTATCACTCTCTGACACTCCCTAACACTCTCAATCGCTCTCTATCACTCTCTGACACTCTCTGAAACTCTCAGACACTCACTATCACTCTCTGACACTCTCTGACACTCTCAGACACTCACAGACACTCTCCATCACTCTCTGACACTCTCTGACACTCAGTGTCACTCTCTGACACTCTCTGACACTCTCTCTCACTCTCAGACACTCACCATCACTCTCTATCACTCTCTGACACTCTCTGACACTCTCTATCACTCTCTGACACTCTCTGACACTCTCTATCACTCTCTATCAATCTCTGACACTCTCTGACACTCTCTATCACTCTCTGACACTCGCTGACACTCTCTATCACTCTCTATCACTCTCTGACGCACACTATCACTCTCTGACAATCTCTGACACTCTCTGACACTCTCTGACTCTCTCTATCACTCTCTGACACTCTCAATCACTATCTGACACACTCTGACACTCTCAGACACTCAGTGTCACTCTCTGACACTCTCTTACACTCTCTGACACTCTCTGACCCTCTCTATCACTCTCTGTCACTCTCTGACACACTCTGACACTCTCAGACACTCAGTGCCACTCTCTGACACTCTCCATCACTCTCTGACACTCTCTGACACTCTCAATCTCTCTCAATCAATCTCTATCACTCTCTGACACACTCTGACACTCTCAGACAATCACTAAAACTCTCTGACAATCTCTGACACTCTCTGACACACTATCGCTCTCTATCACTCTCTGACACTCTCTCACACTCTCTATTACTCTCTATCACTCTCTATCACTCTCTGACACTCTCTGACACTCTCTGACACTCTCTGACCTCTCAGACACTCTCTGACACTCTCTATGACTCTCTGACACTCTTTGACACTCTCTGACACTCTCTATCACTCTCTGACACTCTCAGACACTCACTATCACTCTCTGATTCTCTCTGACACTCAGTATCACTCTCTGACACTCTCTGACACTCACTATCACTCTCTGACACACCCTGACACTCACTGTCACTCTCTGAAACTCACTGTCACTCTCTGACACTCTCTGACACTCTCTGACACTCTCAATCGCTCTCTATCACTCTCTGACACTCTCTGAAACTCTCAGACACTCACTATCACTCTCTGACACTCTCTGACACTCTCAGACACTCACAGACACTCTCCATCACTCTCTGACACTCTCTGACACTCAGTGTCACTCTCTGACACTCTCTGACACTTTCTGACACTCTCTCTCACTCTCAGACACTCACCATCACTCTCTGACACTCACTATCACTCTCTGATAGTCTCTGACACTCTCTGATACTCTCTGGCACTCTCTGACACTCACTATCACTCTCTGACACTCTCTGACACTCACTGTCACTCTCTGACACTCACTGTCACTCTCTGACACTCTCTGACACTCTCAATCGCTCCCTATCACTCTCTCTGACACTCTCTGACACTCTCAGACACTCACAGACACTCACTATCACTCTCTGACACTCTCTATCACTCTCTGACACTCTCTGACACTCTCAATCGCTTTCTATCAATCTCTGAAACTCTCTGAAACTCTCAGACGCTCACTATCACTCTCTGACACTCTATGACACTCTCAGACACTCACAGACACTCTCCATCACTCTCTGACTCTCTCTGACACTCAGTGTCACTCTCTGACACTCTCTGACACTCTCTATCACTCTCGATCACTCTCTGACACTCTCTGACAATCTCTATCACTCTCTGACACTCTCTGACACTCTCTATCACTCTCTATCACTCTCTGACACTCTCTGACACTCTCTATCACTCTCTGACACTCTCTATCACTCTCTATCACTCTCTGACGCACACTATCACTCTCTGACAATCTCTGACACTCTCTGATACTCTCTGACTCTCTCTATCACTCTCTGACACTCTCAATCACTATCTGACACACTCTGACACTCTATGACACTCAGTGTCACTCTCTGACACTCTCTTGCACTCTCTGACACTCTCTGACCCTCTCTATCACTCTCTGTCACTCTCTGACACACTCTGACACTCTCAGACACTCAGTGCCACTCTCTGACACTCTCCATCACTCTCTGACACTCTCTGACACTCTCAATCACTCTCAATCAATCTCTATCACTCTCTGACACACTCTGACACTCTCAGACAATCACTAAAACTCTCTGACAATCTCTGACACTCTCTGACACACTATCGCTCTCTATCACTCTCTGACACTCTCTCACACTCTCTATTACTCTCTATCACTCTCTATCACTCTCTGACACTCTCTGACACTCTCTGACACTCTCTGACCTCTCAGACACTCTCTGACACTCTCTATGACTCTCTGACACTCTTTGACACTCTCTGACACTCTCTATCACTCTCTGACACTCTCAGACACTCACTATCACTCTCTGATTCTCTCTGACACTCAGTATCACTCTCTGACACTCTCTGACACTCACTATCACTCTCTGACACACCCTGACACTCACTGTCACTCTCTGAAACTCACTGTCACTCTCTGACACTCTCTGACACTCTCAATCGCTCTCTATCACTCTCTGACACTCTCTGAAACTCTCTGACACTCACTATCACTCTCTGACACTCTCCGACACTCTCAGACACTCACAGACACTCACTATCACTCTCTGACACTCTCTGACACTCTCAGACACTCACAGACACTCTCCATCACTCTCTGACACTCTCTGACACTCAGTGTCACTCTCTGACACTCTCTGACACTCTCTGACACTCTCTCTCACTCTCAGACACTCACCATCACTCTCTGACACTCACTATCACTCTCTGATAGTCTCTGACACTCTCTGATACTCTCTGACACTCTCTGACACTCACTATCACTCTCTGACACTCCCTGACACTCTCAATCGCTCTCTATGACTCTCTGACACTCTCTGAAACTCTCAGACACTCAGTGTCACTCTCTGACACTCTCTGACACTCTCAGACACTCACAGACACTCTCCATCACTCTCTGACACTCTCTGACACTCAGTGTCACTCTCTGACACTCTCTGACACTCTCTCTCACTCTCAGACACTCACCATCACTCTCTATCACTCTCTATCACGCTCTGACACTCTCTGACACTCTCTATCACTCTCTGACACTCTCTGACACTCTCTATCACTCTCTATCAATCTCTGACACTCTCTGACACTCTCTATCACTCTCTGACACTCTCTGACACTCTCTATCACTCTCTATCACTCTCTGACGCACACTATCACTCTCTGACAATCTCTGACACTCTCTGACACTCTCTGACTCTCTCTATCACTCTCTGACACTCTCAATCACTATCTGACACACTCTGACACTCTCAGACACTCAGTGTAACTCTCTGACACTCTCTTACACTCTCTGACACTCTCTGACCCTCTCTATCACTCTCTGTCACTCTCTGACACACTCTGACACTCTCAGACACTCAGTGCCACTCTCTGACACTCTCCATCACTCTCTGACACTCTCTGACACTCTCAATCACTCTCAATCAATCTCTATATCACTCTCTGACACACTCAGACACTCTCAGACAATCATTAAAACTCTCTGACAATCTCTGACACTCTCTGACACACTATCGCTCTCTATCACTCTCTGACACTCTCTCACACTCTCTATTACTCTCTATCACTCTCTATCACTCTCTGACACTCTCTGACACTCTCTGACACTCTCTGACCTCTCAGACACTCTCTGACACTCTCTATGACTCTCTGACACTCTTTGACACTCTCTGACACTCTCTAACACTCTCTGACACTCTCAGACACTCTCAGACACTCACTATCACTCTCTGATTCTCTCTGACACTCAGTATCACTCTCTGACACTCTCTGACACTCACTATCACTCTCTGACACACCCTGACACTCACTGTCACTCTCTGAAACTCACTGTCACTCTCTGACACTCTCTGACACTCTCAATCGCTCTCTATCACTCTCTGACACTCTCTGAAACTCTCTGACACTCACTATCACTCTCTGACACTCTCTGACACTCTCAGACACTCACAGACACTCTCCATCACTCTCTGACACTCAGTGTCACTCTCTGACACTCACTGACACTCTCTGACACTCTCTCTCACTCTCAGACACTCACCATCACTCTCTGACACTCACTGTCACTCTCTGACACTCACTGTCACTCTCTGACACTCTCTGACACTCTCAAGCGCTCCCTATCACTCTCTCTGACACTCTCTGACACTCTCAGACACTCACTATCACTCTCTGATTCTCTCTGACACTCAGTATCACTCTCTGACACTCTCTGACACTCACTATCACTCTCTGACACACCCTGACACTCACTGTCACTCTCTGAAACTCACTGTCACTCTCTGACACTCTCTGACACTCTCTGACACTCTCAATCGCTCTCTATCACTCTCTGACACTCTCTGAAACTCTCAGACACTCACTATCACTCTCTGACACTCTCTGACACTCTCAGACACTCACAGACACTCTCCATCACTCTCTGACACTCTCTGACACTCAGTGTCACTCTCTGACACTCTCTGACACTCTCTGACACTCTCTCTCACTCTCAGACACTCACCATCACTCTCTGACACTCACTATCACTCTCTGATAGTCTCTGACACTCTCTGATACTCTCTGGCACTCTCTGACACTCACTATCACTCTCTGACACTCCCTGACACTCACTGTCACTCTCTGACACTCACTGTCACTCTCTGACACTCTCTGACACTCTCAATCGCTCCCTATCACTCTCTCTGACACTCTCTGACACTCTCAGACACTCACTATCACTCTCTGATTCTCTCTGACACTCAGTATCACTCTCTGACACTCTCTGACACTCACTATCACTCTCTGACACACCCTGACACTCACTGTCACTCTCTGAAACTCACTGTCACTCTCTGACACTCTCTGACACTCTCTGACACTCTCAATCGCTCTCTATCACTCTCTGACACTCTCTGAAACTCTCAGACACTCACTATCACTCTCTGACACTCTCTGACACTCTCAGACACTCACAGACACTCTCCATCACTCTCTGACACTCTCTGACACTCAGTGTCACTCTCTGACACTCTCTGACACTCTCTGACACTCTCTCTCACTCTCAGACACTCACCATCACTCTCTGACACTCACTATCACTCTCTGATAGTCTCTGACACTCTCTGATACTCTCTGGCACTCTCTGACACTCACTATCACTCTCTGACACTCCCTGACACTCACTGTCACTCTCTGACACTCACTGTCACTCTCTGACACTCTCTGACACTCTCAATCGCTCCCTATCACTCTCTCTGACACTCTCTGACACTCTCAGACACTCACAGACACTCACTATCACTCTCTGACACTCTCTGACACTCTCTATCACTCTCTGACACTCTCTGACACTCTCAATCGCTTTCTATCAATCTCTGAAACTCTCTGAAACTCTCAGACGCTCACTATCACTCTCTGACACTCTATGACACTCTCAGACACTCACAGACACTCTCCATCACTCTCTGACACTCTCTGACACTCAGTGTCACTCTCTGACACTCTCTGACACTCTCTATCACTCTCTGACACTCTCTGACACTCTCTATCACTCTCTGACACTCTCTGACACTCTCTATCACTCTCTATCACTCTCTGACACTCTCTGACACTCTCTATCACTCTCAATCAATCTCTATCACTCTCTATCACTCTCTGACGCACACTATCACTCTCTGACAATCTCTGACACTCTCTGACACTCTCTGACTCTCTCTATCACTCTCTGACACTCTCAATCACTATCTGACACACTCTGACACTCTCTGACACTCAGTGTCACTCTCTGACACTCTCTGCCACTCTCTGACACTCTCTGACCCTCTCTATCACTCAGTGCCACTCTCTGACACTCTCTATCACTCTCTGACACTCTCTGACACTCTCAATCACTCTCAATCAATCTCTATCACTCTCTGACACACTCTGACAATCTCAGACAATCACTAAAACTCTCTGACAATCTCTGACACTCTCTGACACTCTATCGCTCTCTATCACTCTCTGACACTCTCTCACGCTCTCTATTACTCTCTATCACTCTCTATCATTCTCTGACACTCTCTGACACTCTCTGACCTCTCAGACACTCTCTGACACTCTCTCTGACTCTCTGACCCTCTTTGACAATCTCTGACACTCTCTATCAATCTCTGACACTCTCTGACACTCTCTCTCACTCTCAGACACTCACCATCACTCTCTGACACTCACTATCACTCTCTGATAGTCTCTGACACTCTCTGATACTCTCTGACACTCTCTGACACTCACTATCACTCTCTGACACTCCCTGACACTCTCAATCGCTCTCTATCACTCTCTGACACTCTCTGAAACTCTCAGACACTCACTATCACTCTCTGACACTCTCTGACACTCTCAGACACTCACAGACACTCTCCATCACTCTCTGACACTCTCTGACAATCAGTGTCACTCTCTGACACTCTCTGACACTCTCTCTCACTCTCAGACACTCACCATCACTCTCTATCACTCTCTATCACTCTCTGACACTCTCTGACACTCTCTATCACTCTCTGACACTCTCTGACACTCTCTATCACTCTCTATCAATCTCTGACACTCTCTGACACTCTCTATCACTCTCTGACACTCTCTGACACTCTCTATCACTCTCTATCAATCTCTGACACTCTCTGACACTCTCTATCACTCTCTGAAACTCCCTGACACTCTCAATCGCTCTCTATCACTCTCTGACACTCTCTGAAACTCTCAGACACTCACTATCACTCTCTGACACTCTCTGACACTCTCAGACACTCACAGACACTCTCCATCACTCTCTGACACTCTCTGACACTCAGTGTCACTCTCTGACACTCTCTGACACTCTCACTCACTCTCAGACACTCACCATCACTCTCTGACACTCCCTGACACTCACTGTCACTCTCTGACACTCACTGTCACTCTCTGACACTCTCTGACACTCTCAATCGCTCCCTATCACTCTCTCTGACACTCTCTGACACTCTCAGACACTCACAGACACTCACTATCACTCTCTGACACTCTGACACTCTCTATCACTCTCTGACACTCTCTGACACTCTCAATCGCTTTCTATCAATCTCTGACACTCTCTGAAACTCTCAGACACTCACTATCACTCTCTGACACTCTATGACACTCTCAGACACTCACAGACACTCTCCATCACTCTCTGACACTCTCTGACACTCAGTGACACTCTCTGACACTCTCTATCACTCTCGATCACTCTCTGACACTCTCTGACACTCTCTATCACTCTCTGACTCTCACTACCACTCTCTGACACTCTCTGACACTCACTATCACTCTCTGACACTCTCTGACACTCTCTATCACTCTCTGACACTCTCTGACACTCTCAATCGCTTTCTATCAATCTCTGACACTCTCTGAAACTCTCAGACACTCACTATCACTCTCTGACACTCTATGACACTCTCAGACACTCACAGACACTCTCCATCACTCTCTGACACTCTCTGACACTCAGTGTCACTCTCTGACACTCTCTGACACTCTCTATCACTCTCGATCACTCTCTGACACTCTCTGACACTCTCTATCACTCTCTGACACTCTCTGACACTCCCCATCACTCTCTATCACTCTCTGACACTCTCTGACACTCTCTATCACTCTCTGACACTCTCTATCACTCTCTATCACTCTCTGACGCACACTATCACTCTCTGACAATCTCTGACACTCTCTGACACTCTCTGACTCTCTCTATCACTCTCTTAAACTCTCAATCACTATCTGACACACTCTGACACTCTCTGACACTCAGTGTCACTCTCTGACACTCTCTTACACTCTCTGACACTCTCTGACACTATCTATCACTCTCTGTCACTCTCTGACACACTCTGACACTCTCAGACACTCAGTGCCACTCTCTGACACTCTCTCTCACTCTCAGACACTCACCATCATTCTCTGACACTCACTATCACTCTCTGACACTCTCTGACACTCTCAGACACTCACAGACACTCTCCATCACTCTCTGACACTCTCTGACACTCAGTGTCACTCTCTGACACTCTCTGCCACTCTCTGACACTCTCTCTCACTCTCAGACACTCACCATCACTCTCTGACACTCACTATCACTCTCTGATAGTCTCTGACACTCTCTGATACTCTCTGACACTCTCTGACACTCACTATCACTCTCTGACACTCCCTAACACTCTCAATCGCTCTCTATCACTCTCTGACACTCTCTGAAACTCTCAGACACTCACTATCACTCTCTGACACTCTCTGACACTCTCAGACACTCACAGACACTCTCCATCACTCTCTGACACTCTCTGACACTCAGTGTCACTCTCTGACACTCTTTCTCACTCTCAGACACTCACCATCACTCTCTATCACTCTCTATCACTCTCTGACACTCTCTGACACTCTCTATCACTCTCTGACACTCTCTGACACTCTCTATCACTCTCTATCAATCTCTGACACTCTCTGACACTCTCTATCACTCTCTGACACTCTCTGACACTCTCTATCACTCTCTATCACTCTCTGACGCACACTATCACTCTCTGACAATCTCTGACACTCTCTGACACTCTCTGACTCTCTCTATCACTCTCTGACACTCTCAATCACTATCTGACACACTCTGACACTCTCAGACACTCAGTGTCACTCTCTGACACTCTCTTACACTCTCTGACACTCTCTGACCCTCTCTATCACTCTCTGTCACTCTCTGACACACTCTGACACTCTCAGACACTCAGTGCCACTCTCTGACACTCTCCATCACTCTCTGACACTCTCTGACACTCTCAATCTCTCTCAATCAATCTCTATCACTCTCTGACACACTCTGACACTCTCAGACAATCACTAAAACTCTCTGACAATCTCTGACACTCTCTGACACACTATCGCTCTCTATCACTCTCTGACACTCTCTCACACTCTCTATTACTCTCTATCACTCTCTATCACTCTCTGACACTCTCTGACACTCTCTGACACTCTCTGACCTCTCAGACACTCTCTGACACTCTCTATGACTCTCTGACACTCTTTGACACTCTCTGACACTCTCTATCACTCTCTGACACTCTCAGACACTCACTATCACTCTCTGATTCTCTCTGACACTCAGTATCACTCTCTGACACTCTCTGACACTCACTATCACTCTCTGACACACCCTGACACTCACTGTCACTCTCTGAAACTCACTGTCACTCTCTGACACTCTCTGACACTCTCTGACACTCTCAATCGCTCTCTATCACTCTCTGACACTCTCTGAAACTCTCAGACACTCACTATCACTCTCTGACACTCTCTGACACTCTCAGACACTCACAGACACTCTCCATCACTCTCTGACACTCTCTGACACTCAGTGGCACTCTCTGACACTCTCTGACACTTTCTGACACTCTCTCTCACTCTCAGACACTCACCATCACTCTCTGACACTCACTATCACTCTCTGATAGTCTCTGACACTCTCTGATACTCTCTGGCACTCTCTGACACTCACTATCACTCTCTGACACTCTCTGACACTCACTGTCACTCTCTGACACTCACTGTCACTCTCTGACACTCTCTGACACTCTCAATCGCTCCCTATCACTCTCTCTGACACTCTCTGACACTCTCAGACACTCACAGACACTCACTATCACTCTCTGACACTCTCTATCACTCTCTGACACTCTCTGACACTCTCAATCGCTTTCTATCAATCTCTGAAACTCTCTGAAACTCTCAGACGCTCACTATCACTCTCTGACACTCTATGACACTCTCAGACACTCACAGACACTCTCCATCACTCTCTGACACTCTCTGACACTCAGTGTCACTCTCTGACACTCTCTGACACTCTCTATCACTCTCGATCACTCTCTGACACTCTCTGACACTCTCTATCACTCTCTGACACTCTCTGACACTCTCTATCACTCTCTATCACTCTATGACACTCTCTGACACTCTCTATCACTCTCTGACACTCTCTATCACTCTCTATCACTCTCTGACGCACACTATCACTCTCTGACAATCTCTGACACTCTCTGATACTCTCTGACTCTCTCTATCACTCTCTGACACTCTCAATCACTATCTGACACACTCTGACACTCTATGACACTCAGTGTCACTCTCTGACACTCTCTTGCACTCTCTGACACTCTCTGACCCTCTCTATCACTCTCTGTCACTCTCTGACACACTCTGACACTCTCAGACACTCAGTGCCACTCTCTGACACTCTCCATCACTCTCTGACACTCTCTGACACTCTCAATCACTCTCAATCAATCTCTATCACTCTCTGACACACTCTGACACTCTCAGACAATCACTAAAACTCTCTGACAATCTCTGACACTCTCTGACACACTATCGCTCTCTATCACTCTCTGACACGCTCTCACACTCTCTATTACTCTCTATCGCTCTCTATCACTCTCTGACACTCTCTGACACTCTCTGACACTCTCTGACCTCTCAGACACTCTCTGACACTCTCTATGACTCTCTGACACTCTTTGACACTCTCTGACACTCTCTATCACTCTCTGATAGTCTCTGACACTCTCTGATACTCTCTGGCACTCTCTGACACTCACTGTCACTCTCTGAAACTCACTGTCACTCTCTGACACTCTCTGACACTCTCAATCGCTCTCTATCACTCTCTGACACTCTCTGAAACTCTCTGACACTCACTATCACTCTCTGACACTCTCTGACACTCTCAGACACTCACAGACACTCAGTATCACTCTCTGACACTCTCTGACACTCTCAGACACTCACAGACACTCTCCATCACTCTCTGACACTCTCTGACACTCAGTGTCACTCTCTGACACTCTCTGACACTCTCTGACACTCTCTCTCACTCTCAGACACTCACCATCACTCTCTGACACTCACTATCACTCTCTGATAGTCTCTGACACTCTCTGATACTCTCTGACACTCTCTGACACTCACTATCACTCTCTGACACTCCCTGACACTCTCAATCGCTCTCTATGACTCTCTGACACTCTCTGAAACTCTCAGACACTCAGTGTCACTCTCTGACACTCTCTGACACTCTCAGACACTCACAGACACTCTCCATCACTCTCTGACACTCTCTGACACTCAGTGTCACTCTCTGACACTCTCTGACACTCTCTCTCACTCTCAGACACTCACCATCACTCTCTATCACTCTCTATCACGCTCTGACACTCTCTGACACTCTCTATCACTCTCTGACACTCTCTGACACTCTCTATCACTCTCTATCAATCTCTGACACTCTCTGACACTCTCTATCACTCTCTGACACTCTCTGACACTCTCTATCACTCTCTATCACTCTCTGACGCACACTATCACTCTCTGACAATCTCTGACACTCTCTGACACTCTCTGACTCTCTCTATCACTCTCTGACACTCTCAATCACTATCTGACACACTCTGACACTCTCAGACACTCAGTGTAACTCTCTGACACTCTCTTACACTCTCTGACACTCTCTGACCCTCTCTATCACTCTCTGTCACTCTCTGACACACTCTGACACTCTCAGACACTCAGTGCCACTCTCTGACACTCTCCATCACTCTCTGACACTCTCTGACACTCTCAATCACTCTCAATCAATCTCTATCACTCTCTGACACACTCAGACACTCTCAGACAATCATTAAAACTCTCTGACAATCTCTGACACTCTCTGACACACTATCGCTCTCTATCACTCTCTGACACTCTCTCACACTCTCTATTACTCTCTATCACTCTCTATCACTCTCTGACACTCTCTGACACTCTCTGACACTCTCTGACCTCTCAGACACTCTCTGACACTCTCTATGACTCTCTGACACTCTTTGACACTCTCTGACACTCTCTAACACTCTCTGACACTCTCAGACACTCACTATCACTCTCTGATTCTCTCTGACACTCAGTATCACTCTCTGACACTCTCTGACACTCACTATCACTCTCTGACACACCCTGACACTCACTGTCACTCTCTGAAACTCACTGTCACTCTCTGACACTCTCTGACACTCTCAATCGCTCTCTATCACTCTCTGACACTCTCTGAAACTCTCTGACACTCACTATCACTCTCTGACACTCTCTGACACTCTCAGACACTCACAGACACTCTCCATCACTCTCTGACACTCTCTGACACTCAGTGTCACTCTCTGACACTCACTGACACTCTCTGACACTCTCTCTCACTCTCAGACACTCACCATCACTCTCTGACACTCACTGTCACTCTCTGACACTCACTGTCACTCTCTGACACTCTCTGACACTCTCAAGCGCTCCCTATCACTCTCTCTGACACTCTCTGACACTCTCAGACACTCACTATCACTCTCTGATTCTCTCTGACACTCAGTATCACTCTCTGACACTCTCTGACACTCACTATCAATCTCTGACACACCCTGACACTCACTGTCACTCTCTGAAACTCACTGTCACTCTCTGACACTCTCTGACACTCTCTGACACTCTCAATCGCTCTCTATCACTCTCTGACACTCTCTGAAACTCTCAGACACTCACTATCACTCTCTGACACTCTCTGACACTCTCAGACACTCACAGACACTCTCCATCACTCTCTGACACTCTCTGACACTCAGTGTCACTCTCTGACACTCTCTGACACTCTCTGACACTCTCTCTCACTCTCAGACACTCACCATCACTCTCTGACACTCACTATCACTCTCTGATAGTCTCTGACACTCTCTGATACTCTCTGGCACTCTCTGACACTCACTATCACTCTCTGACACTCCCTGACACTCACTGTCACTCTCTGACACTCACTGTCACTCTCTGACACTCTCTGACACTCTCAATCGCTCCCTATCACTCTCTCTGACACTCTCTGACACTCTCAGACACTCACTATCACTCTCTGATTCTCTCTGACACTCAGTATCACTCTCTGACACTCTCTGACACTCACTATCACTCTCTGACACACCCTGACACTCACTGTCACTCTCTGAAACTCACTGTCACTCTCTGACACTCTCTGACACTCTCTGACACTCTCAATCGCTCTCTATCACTCTCTGACACTCTCTGAAACTCTCAGACACTCACTATCACTCTCTGACACTCTCTGACACTCTCAGACACTCACAGACACTCTCCATCACTCTCTGACACTCTCTGACACTCAGTGTCACTCTCTGACACTCTCTCTCACTCTCAGACACTCACCATCACTCTCTGACACTCACTATCACTCTCTGATAGTCTCTGACACTCTCTGATACTCTCTGGCACTCTCTGACACTCACTATCACTCTCTGACACTCCCTGACACTCACTGTCACTCTCTGACACTCACTGTCACTCTCTGACACTCTCTGACACTCTCAATCGCTCCCTATCACTCTCTCTGACACTCTCTGACACTCTCAGACACTCACAGACACTCACTATCACTCTCTGACACTCTCTGACACTCTCTATCACTCTCTGACACTCTCTGACACTCTCAATCGCTTTCTATCAATCTCTGAAACTCTCTGAAACTCTCAGACGCTCACTATCACTCTCTGACACTCTATGACACTCTCAGACACTCACAGACACTCTCCATCACTCTCTGACACTCTCTGACACTCAGTGTCACTCTCTGACACTCTCTGACACTCTCTATCACTCTCTGACACTCTCTGACACTCTCTATCACTCTCTGACACTCTCTGACACTCTCTATCACTCTCTATCACTCTCTGACACTCTCTGACACTCTCTATCACTCTCTGACACTCTCTATCACTCTCTATCACTCTCTGACGCACACTATCACTCTCTGACAATCTCTGACACTCTCTGACACTCTCTGACTCTCTCTATCACTCTCTGACACTCTCAATCACTATCTGACACACTCTGACACTCTCTGACACTCAGTGTCACTCTCTGACACTCTCTGCCACTCTCTGACACTCTCTGACCCTCTCTATCACTCAGTGCCACTCTCTGACACTCTCTATCACTCTCTGACACTCTCTGACACTCTCAATCACTCTCAATCAATCTCTATCACTCTCTGACACACTCTGACAATCTCAGACAATCACTAAAACTCTCTGACAATCTCTGACACTCTCTGACACACTATCGCTCTCTATCACTCTCTGACACTCTCTCACGCTCTCTATTACTCTCTATCACTCTCTATCACTCTCTGACACTCTCTGACACTCTCTGACCTCTCAGACACTCTCTGACACTCTCTCTGACTCTCTGACCCTCTTTGACAATCTCTGACACTCTCTATCAATCTCTGACACTCTCTGACACTCTCTCTCACTCTCAGACACTCACCATCACTCTCTGACACTCACTATCACTCTCTGATAGTCTCTGACAATCTCTGATACTCTCTGACACTCTCTGACACTCACTATCACTCTCTGACACTCCCTGACACTCTCAATCGCTCTCTATCACTCTCTGACACTCTCTGAAACTCTCAGACACTCACTATCACTCTCTGACACTCTCTGACACTCTCTGACAATCAGTGTCACTCTCTGACACTCTCTGACACTCTCTCTCACTCTCAGACACTCACCATCACTCTCTATCACTCTCTATCACTCTCTGACACTCTCTGACACTCTCTATCACTCTCTGACACTCTCTGACACTCTCTATCACTCTCTATCAATCTCTGACACTCTCTGACACTCTCTATCACTCTCTGACACTCTCTGACACTCTCTATCACTCTCTATCACTCTCTGACGCACACTATCACTCTCTGACAATCTCTGACACTCTCTGACACTCTCTGACTCTCTCTATCACTCTCTGACACTCTCAATCACTATCTGACACACTCTGACACTCTCAGACACTCAGTGTCACTCTCTGACACTCTCTTACACTCTCTGTCACTCTCTGACACACTCTGACACTCTCAGACACTCAGTGCCACTCTCTGACACTCTCCATCACTCTCTGACACTCTCTGACACTCTCAATCACTCTCAATCAATCTCTATCACTCTCTGACACACTCTGACACTCTCAGACAATCACTAAAACTCTCGGACAATCTCTGACAATCTCTGACACACTATCGCTCTCTATCACTCTCTGACACTCTCTCACACTCTCTATTACTCTCTATCACTCTCTATCACTCTCTGACACTCTCTGACACTCTCTGACACTCTCTGACCTCTCAGACACTCTCTGACACTCTCTATGACTCTCTGACACTCTTTGACACTCTCTGACACTCTCTATCACTCTCTGACACTCTCAGACACTCACTATCACTCTCTGATTCTCTCTGACACTCAGTATCACTCTCTGACACTCACTATCACTCTCTGACACACCCTGACACTCACTGTCACTCTCTGAAACTCACTGTCACTCTCTGACACTCTCTGACACTCTCTGACACTCTCAATCGCTCTCTATCACTCTCTGACACTCTCTGAAACTCTCAGACACTCACTATCACTCTCTGACACTCTCTGACACTCTCAGACACTCACAGACACTCTCCATCACTCTCTGACACTCTCTGACACTCAGTGTCACTCTCTGACACTCTCTGACACTCTCTGACACTCTCTCTCACTCTCAGACACTCACCATCACTCTCTGACACTCACTATCACTCTCTGATAGTCTCTGACACTCTCTGATACTCTCTGGCACTCTCTGACACTCACTATCACTCTCTGACACTCCCTGACACTCACTGTCGCTCTCTGACACTCACTGTCACTCTCTGACACTCTCTGACACTCTCAATCGCTCCCTATCACTCTCTCTGACACTCTCTGACACTCTCAGACACTCACAGACACTCACTATCACTCTCTGACACTCTCTGACACTCTCTATCACTCTCTGACACTCTCTGACACTCTCAATCGCTTTCTATCAATCTCTGAAACTCTCTGAAACTCTCAGACGCTCACTATCACTCTCTGACACTCTATGACACTCTCAGACACTCACAGACACTCTCCATCACTCTCTGACACTCTCTGACACTCAGTGTCACTCTCTGACACTCTCTGACACTCTCTATCACTCTCGATCACTCTCTGACACTCTCTGACACTCTCTATCACTCTCTGACACTCTCTGACACTCTCTATCACTCTCTATCACTCTCTGACACTCTCTGACACTCTCTATCACTCTCTGACACTCTCTATCACTCTCGATCACTCTCTGACACTCTCTGACACTCTCTATCACTCTCTGACACTCTGTGACACTCTCTATCACTCTCTATCACTCTCTGACACTCTCTGACACTCTCTATCACTCTCTGACACTCTCTATCACTCTCTATCACTCTCTGACGCACACTATCACTCTCTGACAATCTCTGACACTCTCTGACACTCTCTGACTCTCTCTATCACTCTCTGACACTCTCAATCACTATCTGACACACTCTGACACTCTCTGACACTCAGTGTCACTCTCTGACACTCTCTTGCACTCTCTGACCCTCTCTGACCCTCTCTATCACTCTCTGTCACTCTCTGACACACTCTGACACTCTCAGACACTCAGTGCCACTCTCTGACACTCTCCATCACTCTCTGACACTCTCTGACACTCTCAATCACTCTCAATCAATCTCTATCACTCTCTGACACACTCTGACACTCTCAGACAATCACTAAAACTCTCTGACAATCTCTGACACTCTCTGACACACTATCGCTCTCTATCACTCTCTGACACGCTCTTACACTCTCTATTACTCTCTATCACTCTCTATCACTCTCTGACACTCTCTGACACTCTCTGACCTCTCAGACACTCTCAGACACTCTCTATGACTCTCTGACACTCTTTGACACTCTCTGACACTCTCTATCACTCTCTGACACTCTCAGACACTCACTATCACTCTCTGATTCTCTCTGACACTCAGTATCGCTCTCTGACACTCTCTGACACTCACTATCACTCTCTGACACTCCCTGACAATCACTGTCACTCTCTGAAACTCACTGTCACTCTCTGACACTCTCTGACACTCTCTGACACTCTCAATCGCTCTCTATCACTCTCTGACACTCTCTGAAACTCTCAGACACTCACTATCACTCTCTGACACTCTCTGACACTCTCAGACACTCACAGACACTCTCCATCACTCTCTGACACTCTCTGACACTCAGTGTCACTCTCTGACACTCTCTGACACTCTCTGACACTCTCTCTCACTCTCAGACACTCACCATCACTCTCTGACACTCACTATCACTCTCTGATAGTCTCTGACACTCTCTGATACTCTCTGACACTCTCTGACACTCACTGTCACTCTCTGACACTCCCTGACACTCTCAATCGCTCTCTATGACTCTCTGACACTCTCTGAAACTCTCAGACACTCACTATCACTCTCTGACACTCTCTGACACTCTCAGACACTCACAGACACTCTCCATCACTCTCTGACACTCTCTGACACTCAGTGTCACTCTCTGACACTCTCTGACACTCTCTCTCACTCTCAGACACTCACCATCACTCTCTATCACTCTCTGACACTCTCTGACACTCTCTATCACTCTCTGACACTCTCTGACACTCTCTATCACACTCTATCAATCTCTGACACTCTCTGACACTCTCTATCACTCTCTGACACTCTCTGACACTCTCTATCACTCTCTATCACTCTCTGACGCACACTATCACTCTCTGACAATCTCTGACACTCTCTGACTCTCTCTATCACTCTCTGACACTCTCAATCACTATCTGACACACTCTGACACTCTCAGACACTCAGTGTCACTCTCTGACACTCTCTTACACTCTCTGACACTCTCTGACCCTCTCTATCACTCTCTTTCACTCTCTGACACACTCTGACACTCTCAGACACTCAGTGCCACTCGCTGACACTCTCCATCACTCTCTGACACTATCTGACACTCTCAATCACTCTCAATCAATTTCTATCACTCTCTGACACACTCTGACACTCTCAGACAATCACTAAAACTTTCTGACAATCTCTGACACTCTCTGACACACTATCGCTCTCTATCACTCTCTGACACTCTCTCACACTCTCTATTACTCTCTATCACTCTCTATCACTCTCTGACACTCTCTGACACTCTCTGACACTCTCTGACACTCTCTCTCACTCTCAGACACTCACCATCACTCTCTGACACTCACTATCACTCTCTGATAGTCTCTGACACTCTCTGATACTCTCTGACACTCTCTGACACTCACTGTCACTCTCTGACACTCCCTGACACTCTCAATCGCTCTCTATGACTCTCTGACACTCTCTGAAACTCTCAGACACTCACTATCACTCTCTGACACTCTCTGACACTCTCAGACACTCACAGACACTCTCCATCACTCTCTGACACTCTCTGACACTCAGTGTCACTCTCTGACACTCTCTGACACTCTCTCTCACTCTCAGACACTCACCATCACTCTCTATCACTCTCTGACACTCTCTGACACTCTCTATCACTCTCTGACACTCTCTGACACTCTCTATCACACTCTATCAATCTCTGACACTCTCTGACACTCTCTATCACTCTCTGACACTCTCTGACACTCTCTATCACTCTCTATCACTCTCTGACGCACACTATCACTCTCTGACAATCTCTGACACTCTCTGACTCTCTCTATCACTCTCTGACACTCTCAATCACTATCTGACACACTCTGACACTCTCAGACACTCAGTGTCACTCTCTGACACTCTCTTACACTCTCTGACACTCTCTGACCCTCTCTATCACTCTCTTTCACTCTCTGACACACTCTGACACTCTCAGACACTCAGTGCCACTCGCTGACACTCTCCATCACTCTCTGACACTATCTGACACTCTCAATCACTCTCAATCAATTTCTATCACTCTCTGACACACTCTGACACTCTCAGACAATCACTAAAACTTTCTGACAATCTCTGACACTCTCTGACACACTATCGCTCTCTATCACTCTCTGACACTCTCTCACACTCTCTATTACTCTCTATCACTCTCTATCACTCTCTGACACTCTCTGACACTCTCTGACACTCTCTCACCTCTCAGACACTCTCTGACACTCTCTATGACTCTCTGACACGCTTTGACACTATCTGACACTCTCTATCACTCTCTGACACTCTCAGACACTCACTATCACTCTCTGATTCTCTCTGACACTCAGTATCACTCTCTGACACTCTCTGACACTCACTATCACTCTCTGACACACCCTGACACTCACTGTCACTCTCTGAAACTCACTGTCACTCTCTGACACTCACTGACACTCTCTATCACTCTCTGACACTCTCTGACACTCTCTATCACTCTCTATCACTCTCTGACACTCTCTGACACTCTCTATCACTCTCTGACACTCTCTATCACTCTCTATCACTCTCTGACGCACACTATCACTCTCTGACAATCTCTGACACTCTCTGACACTCTCTGACACTCTCTATCACTCTCTGACACTCTCAATCACTATCTGACACACTCTGACACTCTCTGACACTCAGTGTCACTCTCTGACACTCTCTTGCACTCTCTGACACTCTCTGACCCTCTCTATCACTCTCTGTCACTCTCTGACACACTCTGACACTCTCAGACACTCAGTGCCACTCTCTGACACTCTCCATCACTCTCTGACACTCTCTGACACTCTCAATCACTCTCAATCAATCTCTATCACTCTCTGACACACTCTGACACTCTCAGACAATCACTAAAACTCTCTGACAATCTCTGACACTCTCTGACACACTATCGCTCTCTATCACTCTCTGATTCTCTCTGACACTCAGTATCACTCTCTGATACTCTCTGACTCTCACTATCACTCTCTGACACTCCCTGACACTCACTGTCACTCTCTGAAACTCACTGTCACTCTCTGACACTCTCTGACACTCTCTGACACTCTCAATCGCTCTCTATCACTCTCTGACACTCTCTGAAACTCTCAGACACTCACTATCACTCTCTGACACTCTCTGACACTGTCAGACACTCACATACACTCTCCATCACTCTCTGACACTCTCTGACACTCAGTGTCACTCTCTGACACTCTCTGACACTCTCTGACACTCTCTCTCACTCTCAGACACTCACCATCACTCTCTGACACTCACTATCACTCTCTGATAGTCTCTGACACTCTCTGATACTCTCTGACACTCTCTGACACTCACTATCACTCTCTGACACTCCCTGACACTCTCAATCGCTCTCTATGACTCTCTGACACTCTCTGAAACTCTCAGACACTCACTATCACTCTCTGACACTCTCTGACACTCTCAGACACTCACAGACACTCTCCATCACTCTCTGACACTCTCTGACACTCAGTGTCACTCTCTGACACTCTCTGACACTCTCTCTCACTCTCAGACACTCACCATCACTCTCTATCACTCTCTATCACTCTCTGACAGTCTCTGACACTCTCTGACACTCTCTATCACTCTCTGACACTCTCTGACACTCTCTATCACTCTCTATCAATCTCTGACACACTCTGACACTCTCTATCACTCTCTGACACTCTCTGAAACTCTCTATCACTCTCTATCACTCTCTGACGCACACTATCACTCTCTGACAATCTCTGACACTCTCTGACACTCTCTGACTCTCTCTATCACTCTCTGACACTCTCAATCACTATCTGACACACTCTGACACTCTCAGACACTCAGTGTCACTCTCTGACACTCTCTTACACTCTCTGACACTCTCTGACCCTCTCTATCACTCTCTGTCACTCTCTGACACACTCTGACACTCTCAGACACTCAGTGCCACTCGCTGACACTCTCCATCACTCTCTGACACTCTCTGACACTCTCAATCACTCTCAATCAATTTCTATCACTCTCTGACACACTCTGACACTCTCAGACAATCACTAAAACTCTCTGACAATCTCTGACACTCTCTGACACACTATCGCTCTCTATCACTCTCTGACACTCTCTCACACTCTCTATTACTCTCTATCACTCTCTATCACTCTCTGACACTCTCTGACACTCTCTGCCACTCTCTGACCTCTCAGACACTCTCTGACACTCTCTATGACTCTCTGACACTCTTTGACACTCTCTGACACTCTCTATCACTCTCTGACACTCTCAGACACTCACTATCACTCTATGATTCTCTCTGACACTCAGTATCACTCTCTGACACTCTCTGACACTCACTATCACTCTCTGACACACCCTGACACTCACTGTCACTCTCTGAAACTCACTGTCACTCTCTGACACTCTCTGACACTCTCTGACACTCTCAGACACTCACTATCACTCTCTGACACTCTCTGACACTCTCAGACACTCACAGACACTCTCCATCACTCTCTGACACTCTCTGACACTCAGTGTCACTCTCTGACACTCTCTGACACTCTCTGACACTCTCTCTCACTCTCAGACACTCACCATCACTCTCTGACACTCACTATCACTCTCTGATAGTCTCTGACACTCTCTGATACTCTCTGGCACTCTCTGACACTCACTATCACTCTCTGACACACCCTGACACTCACTGTCACTCTCTGAAACTCTCTGACACTCACTATCACTCTCTGACACTCTCTGACTCTCACTATCACTCTCTGACACTCTCAATCACTATCTGGCACACTCTGACACTCTCAGACACTCAGTGTCACTCTCTGACACTCTCTTACACTCTCTGACACTCTCTGACCCTCTATATCACTCTCTGTCACTCTCTGACACACTCTGACACACTCTGACACTCTCAGACACTCAGTGCCACTCTCTGACACTCTCCATCACTCTCTGACACTCTCTGACACTCTCAATCACTCTCAATCAATCTCTATCACTCTCTGACACACTATGACACTCTCAGACAATCACTAAAACTCTCTGACAATCTCTGACACTCTCTGACACACTATCGCTCTCTATCACTCTCAGACACTCTCTGACACTCTCTATGACTCTCTGACACTCTTTGACACTCTCTGACACTCTCTATCACTCTCTGACACTCTCAGACTCTCACTATCACTCTCTGATTCTCTCTGACACTCTGTATCACTCTCTGACACTCTCTGACACTCATTATCACTCTCTGACACTCCCTGACACTCACTGTCACTCTCTGAAACTCACTGTCACTCTCTGACACTCTCTGACACTCCCTGACACTCTCAATCGCTCTCTATCACTCTCTGACACTCTCTGAAACTCTCAGACACTCACTATCACTCTCTGACACTCTCTGACACTCTCAGACACTCACAGACACTCTCCATCACTCTCTGACACTCAGTGTCACTCTCTGACACTCTCTGACACTCTCTGACACTCTCTCTCACTCTCAGACACTCACCATCACTCTCTGACACTCACTATCACTCTCTGATCGTCTCTGACACTCTCTGATACACTCTGACACTCTCTGACACTCACTATCACTCTCTGACACTCACTGTCACTCTCTGACACTCACTGTCACTCTCTGACACTCTCAATCGCTCCCTATCACTCTCTCTGACACTCTCAATCGCTCCCTATCACTCTCTCTGACACTCCCTGACACTCTCAATCGCTCTCTATGACTCTCTGACACTCTCTGAAACTCTCAGACACTCACTATCACTCTCTGACACTCTCTGACACTCTCAGACACTCACAGACACTCACCATCACTCTCTGACACTCTCTGACACTCAGTGTCACTCTCTGACACTCTCTGACACTCTCTCTCACTCTCAGACACTCACCATCACTCTCTATCACTCTCTATCACTCTCTGACACTCTCTGACACTCTCTATCACTCTCTGACACTCTCTGACACTCTCTATCACTCTCTATCAATCTCTGACACTCTCTGACACTCTCTATCACTCTCTGACACTCTCTGACACTCTCTATCACTCTCTATCACTCTCTGACGCACACTATCACTCTCTGACAATCTCTGACACTCTCTGACTCTCTCTATCACTCTCTGACACTCTCAATCACTATCTGACACACTCTGACACTCTCAGACACTCAGTGTCACTTTCTGACACTCTCTTACACTCTCTGACACTCTCTGACACTCTCTATCACTCTCTGTCACTCTCTGACACACTCTGACACTCTCAGACACTCAGTGCCACTCGCTGACACTCTCCATCACTCTCTGACACTCTCTGACACTCTCAATCACTCTCAATCAATTTCTATCACTCTCTGACACTCTCTGACACTCTCAGACAATCACTAAAACTCTCTGACAATCTCTGACACTCTCTGACACACTATCGCTCTCTATCACTCTCTGACACTCTCTCACACTCTCTATTACTCTCTATCACTCTCTATCACTCTCTGACACTCTCTGACACTCTCTGACACTCTCTGACCTCTCAGACACTCTCTGACACTCTCTATGACTCTCTGACACTCTTTGACACTCTCTGACACTCTCTATCACTCTCTGACACTCTCAGACACTCACTATCACTCTCTGATTCTCTCTGACACTCAGTATCACTCTCTGACACTCTCTGACACTCACTATCACTCTCTGACACACCCTGACACTCACTGTCACTCTTTGAAACTCACTGTCACTCTCTGACACTCTCTGACACTCTCAGACACTCACAGACACTCACTATCACTCTCTGACACTCTCTGACACTCAGTGTCACTCTCTGACACTCTCTGACACTCTCTCTCACTCTCAGACACTCACCATCACTCTCTGACACTCACTATCACTCTCTGATAGTCTCTGACACTCTCTGATACTCTCTGGCACTCTCTGACACTCACTATCACTCTCTGACAATCCCTGACAATCACTGTCACTCTCTGACACTCACTGTCACTCTCTGACACTCTCTGACACTCTCAATCGCTCCCTATCACTCTCTCTGACACTCTCTGACACTCTCAGATACTCACAGACACTCACTATCACTCTCTGACACTCTCTGACACTCTCTATCACTCTCTGACACTCTCTGACACTCTCAATCGCTTTCTATCAATCTCTGAAACTCTCTGAAACTCTCAGACGCTCACTATCACTCTCTAACACTCTATGACACTCTCAGACACTCACAGACACTCTCCATCACTCTCTGACACTCTCTGACACTCAGTGTCACTCTCTGACACTCTCTGACACTCTCTATCACTCTCGATCACTCTCTGACACTCTCTGACACTCTCTATCACTCTCTGACACTCTCTGACACTCTCTATCACTCTCTATCACTCTCTATCACTCTCTATCACTCTCTGACACTCTCTATCACTCTCTATCACTCTCTGACGCACACTATCACTCTCTGACAATCTCTGACACTCTCTGACACTCTCTGACTCTCTCTATCACTCTCTGACACTCTCAATCACTATCTGACACACTCTGACACTCTCTGACACTCAGTGTCACTCTCTGACACTCTCTTACACTCTCTGACACTCTCTGACCCTCTCTATCACTTTCTGTCACTCTCTGACACACTCTGACACTCTCAGACACTCAGTGCCACTCTCTGACACTCTCTCTCACTCTCAGACACTCACCATCATTCTCTGACACTCACTATCACTCTCTGATAGTCTCTGACACTCTCTGATACTCTCTGACACTCTCTGACACTCACTATCACTCTCTGACACTCCCTGACACTCACAGTCACTCTCTGACACTCACTGTCACTCTCTGACACTCTCTGACACTCACTATCACTCGCTGACAAACTCTCTCTCTCTCTCTCTGACAATCTCTGACACTGTCTGACACTCTCAGACACTCTCAGACACTCACTATCACTATCTGACTCTCTCTATCACTCTCTGCCACTCTCTGACACTCTCTTTCACTCGCTGACATTCTCTGACACTCTCTGACAATCACTATCACTCTCTGATTCTCTCTGACACTCACTATTACTCTTCGATACTCTCAGACACTCACTATCACTCTCTGACACTCTCTATCACTCTCTGACACTCTCTACCACTCTCTGACACTGTCTGACACTCCCTATCACTCTCTGACATTCTCGATCACTCACTGACACTCTCTATCTCTCTCAGACACTCTCAGACACTCATTATCGCTCTCTGACACTCTCTGACACTCTCTGACACACTCTGACACTCTCTTTCACGCTCTATCACTCTCTGAGACTCTCGGACACTCTCTGACACTCTCTATCGCTCTCTGACACTCTCTGACACTTTCTTTCACTCTCTGACACTCTCAGACACTCGCCATCACTCTCTGACACTCTTTGACACTCTCAATCACTATCAATCAATCTCTATCACTCTCTGACACACTCTGACACTCTCAGACACTCAGTGCCACTCTCTGACACTCTCTATCACTCTCTGACACTCTCTGACACTCTCAATCACTCTCAATCAATCTCTATCACTCTCTGACACACTCTGACAATCTCAGACAATCACTAAAACTCTCTGACAATCTCTGACACTCTCTGACACACTATCGCACTCTATCACTCTCTGACACTCTCTCACACTCTCTATTACTCTCTATCACTCTCTATCACTCTCTGACACTCTCTGACACTGTCTGACCTCTCAGACACTCTCTGACACTCTCTCTGACTCTCTGACCCTCTTTGACAATCTCTGACACTCTCTATCAATCTCTGACACTCTCTGACACTTTCTATCACTCTCTGTCACTCTCTGTCACTCTCTGTCAATCTCTATCACTCTCTGACACTCTCTGACACTTTCTATCACTCTCTGTCACTCTCGGTCACTCTCTATCACTCTCTGACACTCTCTGACATTCACTATCACTCTCTGATAATCTCTGACACTCTCTGATACTCTCTGACACTCTCTGACACTCACTATCACTCTCTGACACTCCCTGACACTCACAGTCACTCTCTGACACTCACTGTCACTCTCTGACACTCTCTGACACTCTCAATCGCTCCCGATCACTCTCTCTGACACTCTCTGACACTCTCAGACACTCTCTGACACTCTCTATCACTCTCTGACACTCTCTGACACTCTCAATCGCTTTCTATCACTCTCTGACACTCTCTGAACCTCTCAGACACTCACTATCACTCTCTGACACTCTCTGACACACTCAGACACTCACAGACACTCTCCATCACTCTCTGACACTCTCTGACACTCAGTGTTACTCTCTGACACTCTCTGACACTCTCTTTCACTCTCTGACACTCTCTGACACTCTCTGACACTCTCTATCACTCTCTGACACTCTCTGACACTCTCTATCACTCTCTATCAATCTCTGACACTCTCTGACACTCTCTATCACTCTCTGACACTCTCTGACACTCTCTATCACTCTCTATCACTCTCTGACGCACACTATCACTCTCTGACAATTTCTGACACTCTCTGACACTCTCTGACTCTCTCTATCACTCTCTGACACTCTCAATCACTATCTGGCACACTCTGACACTCTCAGACACTCAGTGTCACTCTCTGACACTCTCTTACACTCTCTGACACTCTCTGACCCTCTCTATCACTCTCTGTCACTCTCTGACACACTCTGACACACTCTGACACTCTCAGACACTCAGTGCCACTCTCTGACACTCTCCATCACTCTCTGACACTCTCTGACACTCTCAATCACTCTCAATCAATCTCTATCACTCTCTGAAACACTATGACACTCTCAGACAATCACTAAAACTCTCTGACAATCTCTGACACTCTCTGACACACTATCGCTCTCTATCACTCTCAGACACTCTCTGACACTCTCTATGACTCTCTGACACTCTTTGACACTCTCTGACACTCTCTATCACTCTCTGACACTCTCAGACTCTCACTATCACTCTCTGATTCTCTCTGACACTCTGTATCACTCTCTGACACTCTCTGACACTCATTATCACTCTCTGACACTCCCTGACACTCACTGTCACTCTCTGAAACTCACTGTCACTCTCTGACACTCTCTGACACTCTCTGACACTCTCAATCGCTCTCTATCACTCTCTGACACTCTCTGAAACTCTCAGACACTCACTATCACTCTCTGACACTCTCTGACACTCTCAGACACTCACAGACACTCTCCATCACTCTCTGACACTCTCTGACACTCAGTGTCACTCTCTGACACTCTCTCTCACTCTCAGACACTCACCATCACTCTCTGACACTCACTATCACTCTCTGATCGTCTCTGACACTCTCTGATACTCTCTGACACTCTCTGACACTCACTATCACTCTCTGACACTCACTGTCACTCTCTGACACTCACTGTCACTCTCTGACACTCTCTGACACTCTCTGACACTCTCAATCGCTCCCTATCACTCTCTCTGACACTCTCTGACACGCTCAGACCCTCACAGACACTCACTATCACTCTCTGACACTCTCTGACACTCTCTATCACTCTCTGACACTCTCTGACACTCTCAATCGCTTTCTATCACTCTCTGACACTCTCTGAAACTCTCAGACACTCACTATCACTCTCTAACACTCTCTGACACTCTCATACACTCACAGACACTCTCCATCAATCTCTGACACTCTCTGACACTCAGTGTCACTCTCTGACACTCTCTGACACTCTCTATCACTCTCTATCACTCTCTGACACTCTCTGACACGCTCTATCACTCTCTGACACTCTCTGACACTCTCTATCACTCTATCACTCTCTGACACTCTCTGACACTCTCTCTCACTCTCTGACACTCTCTGACACTCTCTATCACTCTCTATCACTATATGACGCTCACTATCACTCTCTGACAATCTCTGACACTCTCTGACACTCTCTGACACTCTCTCTCACTCTCAGACACTCACCATCACTCTCTGACACTCACTATCACTCTCTGATAGTCTCTGACACTCTCTGATACTCTCTGACACTCTCTGACACTCACTATCACTCTCTGACACGCCCTGACACTCAGTGTCACTCTCTGACACTCTCTATCACTCTCTGTCACTCTCTGACACACTCTGACACTCTCAGACACTCAGTGCCACTCTCTGACACTGTCCATTACTCTCTGACACTCTCTGACACTCTCAATCACTCTCAATCAATCTCTATCACTCTCTGACACACTCTGACACTCTCAGACAATCACTAAAACTCTCTGACAATCTCTGACACTCTCTGACACACTATCGCTCTCTATCACTCTCTGACACTCTCTCACAATCTCTATTACTCTCTATCACTCTCTATCACTCTCTGACACTCTCTGACACTCTCTGACACTCTCTGACCTCTCAGACAATCTCTGACACTCTCTATGACTCGCTGACACTCTTTGACACTCTCTGACACTCTCTATCACTCTCTGACACTCTCTGACACTCTCTATCACTCTCTATCACTCTCTGACGCACAATATCACTCTCTGACAATCTCTGACACTCTCTGACACTCTCTGACACTCTCTATCACTCTCAGACACTCACCATCACTCTCTGACACTCACTATCACTCTCTGATAGTCTCTGACACTCTCTGATACTCTCTGACACTCTCTGACACTCACTATCACTCTCTGACACTCCCTGACACTCACTGTCACTCTCAGACACTCAGTGTGACTCTCTGACACTCTCTTACACTCTCTGACACTCTCTGACCCTCTCTATCACTCTCTGTCACTCTCTGACACACTCTGACACTCTCAGACACTCAGTGCCACTCTCTGACACTCTCTATCACTCTCTGACACTCTCTGACACTCTCAATCGCTTTCTATCACTCTCTGACACTCTCTGAAACTCTCAGACACTCACTATCACTCTCTGACACTCTCTGACACTCTCAGACACTCACAGACACTCTCCATCAATCTCTGACACTCTCTGACACTCAGTGTCACTCTCTGACACTCTCTGACACTCTCTATCACTCTCTATCACTCTCTGACACTCTCTGACACGCTCTATCACTCTCTGACACTCTCTGACACTCTCTATCACTCTCTATCACTCTCTGACACTCTCTGACACTCTCTCTCACTCTCTGACACTCTCTGACACTCTCTATCACTCTCTATCACTATCTGACGCTCACTATCACTCTCTGACAATCTCTGACACTCTCTGACACTCTCTGACACTCTCTCTCACTCTCAGACACTCACCATCACTCTCTGACACTCACTATCACTCTCTGATAGTCTCTGACACTCTCTGATACTCTCTGACACTCTCTGACACTCACTATCACTCTCTGACACGCCCTGACACTCAGTGTCACTCTCTGACACTCTCTTACACTCTCTGACACTCTCTGACCCTCTCTATCACTCTCTGTCACTCTCTGACACACTCTGACACTCTCAGACACTCAGTGCCACTCTCTGACACTCTCCATTACTCTCTGACACTCTCTGACACTCTCAATCACTCTCAATCAATCTCTATCACTCTCTGACACACTCTGACACTCTCAGACAATCACTAAAACTCTCTGACAATCTCTGACACTCTCTGACACACTATCGCTCTCTATCACTCTCTGACACTCTCTCACAATCTCTATTACTCTCTATCACTCTCTATCACTCTCTATCACTCTCTGACACTCTCTGACACTCTCTGACACTCTCTGACCTCTCAGACAATCTCTGACACTCTCTATGACTCGCTGACACTCTTTGGCACTCTCTGACACTCTCTATCACTCTCTGACACTCTCTGACACTCTCTATCACTCTCTATCACTCTCTGACGCACACTATCACTCTCTGACAATCTCTGACACTCTCTGACACTCTCTGACACTCTCTCTCACTCTCAGACACTCACCATCACTCTCTGACACTCACTATCACTCTCTGATAGTCTCTGACACTCTCTGATACTCTCTGACACTCTCTGACACTCACTATCACTCTCTGACACTCCCTGACACTCACTGTCACTCTCAGACACTCAGTGTCACTCTCTGACACTCTCGTACACTCTCTGACCCTCTCTGACCCTCTCTATCACTCTCTGTCACTCTCTGACACTCTCAGACACTCAGTGCCACTCTCTGACACTCTCCATCACTCTCTGACACTCTCTGACACTCTCAATCACTCTCAATCAATCTCTATCACTCTCTGACACACTCTGACACTCTCAGACAATCACTAAAACTCTCTGACAATCTCTGACACTCTCTGACACACTATCGCTCTCTATCACTCTCTGACACTCTCTCACAATCTCTATTACTCTCTATCACTCTCTATCACTCTCTATCACTCTCTGACACTCTCTGACACTCTCTGACACTCTCTGACCTCTCAGACAATCTCTGACACTCTCTATGACTCGCTGACACTCTTTGGCACTCTCTGACACTCTCTATCACTCTCTGACACTCTCTGACACTCTCTATCACTCTCTATCACTCTCTGACGCACACTATCACTCTCTGACAATCTCTGACACTCTCTGACACTCTCTGACACTCTCTCTCACTCTCAGACACTCACCATCACTCTCTGACACTCACTATCACTCTCTGATAGTCTCTGACACTCTCTGATACTCTCTGACACTCTCTGACACTCACTATCACTCTCTGACACTCCCTGACACTCACTGTCACTCTCAGACACTCAGTGTCACTCTCTGACACTCTCGTACACTCTCTGACCCTCTCTGACCCTCTCTATCACTCTCTGTCACTCTCTGACACTCTCAGACACTCAGTGCCACTCTCTGACACTCTCCATCACTCTCTGACACTCTCTGACACTCTCAATCACTCTCAATCAATCTCTATCACTCTCTGACACACTCTGACACTCTCAGACAATCACTAAAACTCTCTGACAATCTCTGACACTCTCTGACACACTATCGCTCTCTATCACTCTCTGACACTCTCTCAAACTCTCTATTACTCTCTATCACTCTCTGACACTCTCTGACACTCTCTGACACTCTCTGACCTCTCAGACACTCTCTGACACTCTCTATGACTCTCTGACACTCTTTTACACTCTCTGACACTCTCTATCACTCTCTGACACTCTCTGACACTCTCTATCACTCTCTGTCACTCTCTATCACTCTCTATCTCTCTCTGAAAATCTCAGACACTCACTATCACTCGCTGACACACTCTCTCTCTCTCTCTGACAATCTCTGACACTGTCTGACACTCTCAGACACTCTCTGACACTCTTTTACACTCTCTGACACTCTCTATCACTCTCTGACACTCTCTGACACTCTCTATCACTCTCTGTCACTCTCTATCACTCTCTATCACTCTCTGAAACTCTCAGACACTCACTATCACTCGCTGACACTCTCTCTCTCTCTCTCTGACAATCTCTGACACTCTCTGACACTCTCTGACACTCACTATCACTCTCTGACACACCCTGACACTCACTGTCACTCTCTGAAACTCACTGTCACTCTCTGACACTCTCTGACACTCTCTGACACTCTCAATCGCTCTCTATCACTCTCTGACACTCTCTGAAACTCTCAGACACTCACTATCACTCTCTGACACTCTCTGACACTCTCAGACACTCACAGACACTCTCCATCACTCTCTGACACTCTCTGACACTCAGTGTCACTCTCTGACACTCTCTGACACTCTCTCTCACTCTCAGACACTCACCATCACTCTCTGACACTCACTATCACTCTCTGATAGTCTCTGACACTCTCTGATACTCTCTGGCACTCTCTGACACTCACTATCACTCTCTGACACTCCCTGACACTCACTGTCACTCTCTGACACTCACTGTCACTCTCTGACACTCTCTGACACTCTCAATCGCTCCCTATCACTCTCTCTGACACTCTCTGACACTCTCAGACACTCACAGACACTCACTATCACTCTCTGACACTCTCTGACACTCTCTATCACTCTCTGACACTCTCTGACACTCTCAATCGCTTTCTATCAATCTCTGAAACTCTCTGAAACTCTCAGACGCTCACTATCACTCTCTGACACTCTATGACACTCTCAGACACTCACAGACACTCTCCATCACTCTCTGACACTCTCTGACACTCAGTGTCACTCTCTGACACTCTCTGACACTCTCTATCACTCCCGATCACTCTCTGACACTCTCTGACACTCTCTATCACTCTCTGACACTCTCTGACACTCTCTATCACTCTCTATCAATCTCTGACACTCTCTGACACTCTCTATCACTCTCTGACACTCTCTATCACTCTCTGACGCACACTATCACTCTCTGACAATCTCTGACACTCTCTGACACTCTCTGACTCTCTCTATCACTCTCTGACACTCTCAATCACTATCTGACACACTCTGACACTCTTTGACACTCAGTGTCACTCTCTGACACTCTCTTACACTCTCTGACACTCTCTGACCCTCTCTATCACTCTCTGTCACTCTCTGACACACTCTGACACTCTCAGACACTCAGTGCCACTCTCTGACACTCTCTCTCACTCTCAGACACTCACCATCATTCTCTGACACTCACTATCACTCTCTGATAGTCTCTGACACTCTCTGATACTCTCTGACACTCTCTGACACTCACTATCACTCTCTGACACTCCCTGACACTCACAGTCACTCTCTGACACTCACTGTCACTCTCTGACACTCTCTGACACTCTCTGACACTCTCAATCGCTCCCTATCAGTCTCTCTGACACTCTCTGACACTCTCAGACACTCACAGACACTCACTATCACTCTCTGACACTCTCTGACACTCTCTATCACACTCTGACACTCTCTGACACCCTCAATCGCTTTCTATCACTCTCTGACACTCTCTGAAACTCTCAGACACTCTCTATCACACTCTGACACTCTCTGACACTCTCAATCGCTTTCTATCACTCTCTGACACTCTCTGAAACTCTCAGACACTCACTATCACTCTCTGACACACTCTGACACTCTCAGACAATCACTAAAACTCTCTGACAATCTCTGACTCTCTCTGACACACTATCGCTCTCTATCACTCTCTGACACTCTCTCACACTCTCTATTACTCTCTATCACTCTATGACACTCTCTGACACTCTCTGACACTCTCTGACCTCTCAGACACTCTCTGACACTCTCTATGACTCTCTGACACTCTTTTACACTCTCTGACACTCTCTATCACTCTCTGACACTCTCTGACACTCTCTATCACTCGCTGTCACTCTCTATCACTCTCTATCACTCTCTGAAAATCTCAGACACTCACTATCACTCGCTGACACACTCTCTCTCTCTCTCTGACAATCTCTGACACTGTCTGACACTCTCAGACACTCTCTGACACTCTCTATGACTCTCTGACACTCTTTTACACTCTCTGACACTCTCTATCACTCTCTGACACTCTCTGACACTCTCTATCACTCTCTGTCACTCTCTATCATTCTCTATCACTCTCTGAAACTCTCAGACACTCACTATCACTCGCTGACACACTCTCTCTCTCTCTCTCTCTGACAATCTCTGACACTCTCTGACACTCTCTGACACTCACTATCACTCTCTGACACACCCTGACACTCACTGTCACTCTCTGAAACTCACTGTCACTCACTGACACTCTCTGACACTCTCTGACACTCTCAATCGCTCTCTATCACTCTCTGACACTCTCTGAAACTCTCAGACACTCACTATCACTCTCTGACACTCTCTGACACTCTCAGACACTCACAGACACTCTCCATCACTCTCTGACACTCTCTGACACTCAGTGTCACTCTCTGACACTCTCTGACACTCTCTGACACTCTCTCTCACTCTCAGACACTCACCATCACTCTCTGACACTCACTATCACTCTCTGATAGTCTCTGACACTCTCTGATACTCTCTGGCACTCTCTGGCACTCTCTGACACTCACTATCACTCTCTGACACTCCCTGACACTCACTGTCACTCTCTGACACTCACTGTCACTCTCTGACACTCTCTGACACTCTCAATCGCTCCCTATCACTCTCTCTGACACTCTCTGACACTCTCAGACACTCACAGACACTCACTATCACTCTCTGACACTCTCTGACACTCTCTATCACTCTCTGACACTCTCTGACACTCTCAATCGCTTTCTATCAATCTCTGAAACTCTCTGAAACTCTCAGACGCTCACTATCACTCTCTGACACTCTATGACACACTCAGAGACTCACAGACATTCTCCATCACTCTCTGACACTCTCTGACACTCAGTGTCACTCTCTGACACTCTCTGACACTCTCTATCTCCCTCGATCACTCTCTGACACTCTCTGACACTCTCTATCACTCTCTGACACTCTCTGACACTCTCTATCACTCTCTATCAATCTCTGACACTCTCTGACACTCTCTATCACTCTCTGACACTCTCTATCACTCTCTATCACTCTCTGACGCACACTATCACTCTCTGACAATCTCTGACACTCTCTGACACTCTCTGACTCTCTCTATCACTCTCTGACACTCTCAATCACTATCTGACACACTCTGACACTCTTTGACACTCAGTGTCACTCTCTGACACTCTCTCTCACTCTCAGACACTCACCATCATTCTCTGACACTCACTATCACTCTCTGATAGTCTCTGACACTCTCTGATACTCTCTGACACTCTCTGACACTCACTATCACTCTCTGACACTCCCTGACACTCACAGTCACTCTCTGACACTCACTGTCACTCTCTGACACTCTCTGACACTCTCTGACACACTCAATCGCTCCCTATCACTCTCTCTGACACTCTCTGACACTCTCAGACACTCACAGACACTCACTATCACTCTCTGACACTCTCTGACACTCTCTATCACACTCTGACACTCTCTGACACTCTCAATCGCTTTCTATCACTCTCTGACACTCTCTGAAACTCTCAGACACTCACTATCACTCTCTGACACTCTCTGACACTCTCAGACACTCACAATAACTCTCCATCACTCTCTGACACTCTCTGACACTCAGTGTCACTCTCTGACACTCTCTATCACTCTCTATCACTCTCTGACACTCTCTGACACTCTCTATCACTCTCTGACACTCTCTGACACTCTCTATCACTCTCTATCAATCTCTGACACTCTCTGACATTCTCTATCACTCTCTGACACTCTCTGACACTCTCTATCACTCTCTATCACTCTCTGACGCACACTATCACTCTCTGACAATCTCTGACACTCTCTGACACTCTCTGACTCTCTCTATCACTCTCTGACACTCTCAATCACTATCTGACACACTCTGACACTCTCAGACACTCAGTGTCACTCTCTGATACTCTCTGACACTCTCTGACACTCTCTGACCCTCTCTTTCACTCTCTGTCACTCTCTGACACACTCTGACACTCTCAGACACTCAGTGCCACTCTCTGACACTCTCCATCACTCTCTGACACTCTCTGACACTCTCAATCACTCTCAATCAATCTCTATCACTCTCTGACACACTCTGACACTCTCAGACAATCACTAAAACTCCTTGACATTCTCTGACACTCTCTGACACACTATCGCTCTCTATCACTCTCTGAGACTCTCTCACACTCTCTATTACTCTCTATCACTCTCTATCACTCTCTGACACTCTCTGACACTCTCTGACACTCTCTGACCTCTCAGACACTCTCTGACACTCTCTATGACTCTCTGAAACTTTTTGACACTCTGTGACACTCTCTATCACTCTCTGACACTCTCTGACACTCACTATCACTCTCTGACACTCCCTGACACTCACTGTCACTCTCTGAAACTCACTGTCACTCTCTGACACTCTCTGACCCTCTCAATCGCTCTCTATCGACTCTCTGACACTCTCTGAAACTCTCAGACACTCACTATCACTCTCTGACACTCTCTGACACTCTCAGACACTCACAGACACTCTCCATCACTCTCTGACACTCAGTGTCACTCTCTGACACTCTCTGACACTCTCTCTCACTCTCAGACCCTCACCATCACTCTCTGACACTCACTATCACTCTCTGATAGTCTCTGACACTCTCTGATACTCTCTGACACTCTCTGACACTCACTATCACTCTCTGACACTCCCTGACACTCACAGTCACTCTCTGACACTCACTGTCACTCTCTGACACTCTCTGACACTCTCTGACACTCTCAATCGCTCCCTATCACTCTCTCTGACACTCTCTGACACTCTCAGACACTCACAGACACTCACTATCACTCTCTGACACTCTCTGACACTCTCTATCACACTCTCTGACACTCTCTGACACTCTCAATCGCTTTCTATCACTCTCTGACACTCTCTGAAACTCTCAGACACTCTCTATCACACTCTGACACTCTCTGACACTCTCAATCGCTTTCTATCACTCTCTGACACTCTCTGAAACTCTCAGACACTCACTATCACTCTCTGACACACTCTGACACTCTCAGACAATCACTAAAACTCTCTGACAATCTCTGACTCTCTCTGACACACTATCGCTCTCTATCACTCTCTGACACTCTCTCACACTCTCTATTACTCTCTATCACTCTATGACACTCTCTGACACTCTCTGACACTCTCTGACCTCTCAGACACTCTCTGACACTCTCTATGACTCTCTGACACTCTTTTACACTCTCTGACACTCTCTATCACTCTCTGACACTCTCTGACACTCTCTATCACTCGCTGTCACTCTCTATCACTCTCTATCACTCTCTGAAAATCTCAGACACTCACTATCACTCGCTGACACACTCTCTCTCTCTCTCTGACAATCTCTGACACTGTCTGACACTCTCAGACACTCTCTGACACTCTCTATGACTCTCTGACACTCTTTTACACTCTCTGACACTCTCTATCACTCTCTGACACTCTCTGACACTCTCTATCACTCTCTGTCACTCTCTATCACTCTCTATCACTCTCTGAAACTCTCAGACACTCACTATCACTCGCTGACACACTCTCTCTCTCTCTCTCTCTGACAATCTCTGACACTCTCTGACACTCTCTGACACTCACTATCACTCTCTGACACACCCTGACACTCACTGTCACTCTCTGAAACTCACTGTCACTCTCTGACACTCTCTGACACTCTCAATCGCTCTCTATCACTCTCTGACACTCTCTGAAACTCTCAGACACTCACTATCACTCTCTGACACTCTCTGACACTCTCAGACACTCACAGACACTCTCCATCACTCTCTGACACTCTCTGACACTCAGTGTCACTCTCTGACACTCTCTGACACTCTCTCTCACTCTCAGACACTCACCATCACTCTCTGACACTCACTATCACTCTCTGATAGTCTCTGAAACTCTCTGATACTCTCTGGCACTCTCTGGCACTCTCTGACACTCACTATCACTCTCTGACACTCCCTGACACTCACTGTCACTCTCTGACACTCACTGTCACTCTCTGACACTCTCTGACACTCTCAATCGCTCCCTATCACTCTCTCTGACACTCTCTGACACTCTCAGACACTCACAGACACTCACTATCACTCTCTGACACTCTCTGACACTCTCTATCACTCTCTGACACTCTCTGACACTCTCAATCGCTTTCTATCAATCTCTGAAACTCTCTGAAACTCTCAGACGCTCACTATCACTCTCTGACACTCTATGACACACTCAGAGACTCACAGACATTCTCCATCACTCTCTGACACTCTCTGACACTCAGTGTCACTCTCTGACACTCTCTGACACTCTCTATCTCTCTCGATCACTCTCTGACACTCTCTGACACTCTCTATCACTCTCTGACACTCTCTGACACTCTCTATCACTCTCTATCAATCTCTGACACTCTCTGACACTCTCTATCACTCTCTGACACTCTCTATCACTCTCTATCACTCTCTGACGCACACTATCACTCTCTGACAATCTCTGACACTCTCTGACACTCTCTGACTCTCTCTATCACTCTCTGACACTCTCAATCACTATCTGACACACTCTGACACTCTTTGACACTCAGTGTCACTCTCTGACACTCTCTCTCACTCTCAGACACTCACCATCATTCTCTGACACTCACTATCACTCTCTGATAGTCTCTGACACTCTCTGATACTCTCTGACACTCTCTGACACTCACTATCACTCTCTGACACTCCCTGACACTCACAGTCACTCTCTGACACTCACTGTCACTCTCTGACACTCTCTGACACTCTCTGACACTCTCAATCGCTCCCTATCACTCTCTCTGACACTCTCTGACACTCTCAGACACTCACAGACACTCACTATCACTCTCTGACACTCTCTGACACTCTCTATCACACTCTGACACTCTCTGACACTCTCAATCGCTTTCTATCACTCTCTGACACTCTCTGAAACTCTCAGACACTCACTATCACTCTCTGACACTCTCTGACACTCTCAGACACTCACAATAACTCTCCATCACTCTCTGACACTCTCTGACACTCAGTGTCACTCTCTGACACTCTCTGACACTCTCTATCACTCTCTATCACTCTCTGACACTCTCTGACACTCTCTATCACTCTCTGACACTCTCTGACACTCTCTATCACTCTCTATCAATCTCTGACACTCTCTGACATTCTCTATCACTCTCTGACACTCTCTGACACTCTCTATCACTCTCTATCACTCTCTGACGCACACTATCACTCTCTGACAATCTCTGACACTCTCTGACACTCTCTGACTCTCTCTATCACTCTCTGACACTCTCAATCACTATCTGACACACTCTGACACTCTCAGACACTCAGTGTCACTCTCTGATACTCTCTGACACTCTCTGACACTCTCTGACCCTCTCTATCACTCTCTGTCACTCTCTGACACACTCTGACACTCTCAGACACTCAGTGCCACTCTCTGACACTCTCCATCACTCTCTGACACTCTCTGACACTCTCAATCACTCTCAATCAATCTCTATCACTCTCTGACACACTCTGACACTCTCAGACAATCACTAAAACTCTTTGACAATCTCTGACACTCTCTGACACACTATCGCTCTCTATCACTCTCTGAGACTCTCTCACACTCTCTATTACTCTCTATCACTCTCTATCACTCTCTGACACTCTCTGACACTCTCTGACACTCTATGACCTCTCAGACACTCTCTGACACTCTCTATGACTCTCTGAAACTTTTTGACACTCTGTGACACTCTCTATCACTCTCTGACACTCTCTGACACTCACTATCACTCTCTGACACTCCCTGACACTCACTGTCACTCTCTGAAACTCACTGTCACTCTCTGACACTCTCTGACCCTCTCAATCGCTCTCTATCACTCTCTGACACTCTCTGAAACTCTCAGACACTCACTATCACTCTCTGACACTCTCTGACACTCTCAGACACTCACAGACACTCTCCATCACTCTCTGACACTCAGTGTCACTCTCTGACACTCTCTGACACTCTCTCTCACTCTCAGACCCTCACCATCACTCTCTGACACTCACTATCACTCTCTGATAGTCTCTGACACTCTCTGATACTCTCTGACACTCTCTGACACTCACTATCACTCTCTGACACTCCCTGACAATCACTGACACTCTCTGACACTCACTGTCACTCTCTGACACTCTCTGACACTCTCTGACACTCTCAATCGCTCCCTATCACTCTCTCTGACACTCTCTGACACTCTCAGACACTCACAGACACTCACTATCACTCTCTGACACTCTCTGACACTCTCTATCACTCTCTGACACTCACTGTCACTCTCTGACACTCTCTGACACTCTCAGACACTCACAGACACTCTCCATCACTCTCTGACACTCTCTGACACTCAGTGTCTCTCTCTGACACTCTCTGACACTCTCTATCACTCTCTATCACTCTCTGAAACTCTCTGACTCTCTCTATCACTCTCTGACACTCTCAATCACTATCTGACACACTCTGACACTCTCAGACACTCTCTGACCCTCTCTATCACTCTCTGTCACTCTCTGACACACTCTGACACTCTCAGACACTCAGTGCCACTCTCTGACACTCTCCATCACTCTCTGACACTCTCTGACACTCTCAATCACTCTCAATCAATCTCTATCACTCTCTGACACACTCTGACACTCTCAGACAATCACTAAAACTCTCTGACAATCTCTGACACTCTCTGACACACTATCGCTCTCTATCACTCTCTGACACTCTCTCACACTCTCTATTACTCTCTATCACTCTCTATCATTCTCTGACACTCTCTGACACTCTCTGACACTCTTTGACCTCTCAGACACTCTCTGACACTCTCTATGACTCTCTGACACTCTTTGACACTCTCTGACACTCTCTATCACTCTCTGACACTCTCTGACACTCTCTATCACTCTCTGTCACTCTCTATCACTCTCTATCACTCTCTGACACTCTCAGACACTCACTATCACTCGCTGACACACTCTCTCTCTCTCTCTCTGACAATCTCTGACACTGTCTGACACTCTCAGACACTCTCAGACACTCACTATCACTATCTGACTCTCTCTATCACTCTCTGCCACTCTCTGACATTCTCTTTCACTCGCTGACATTCTCTGACACTCTCTGACAATCACTATCACTCTCTGATTCTCTCTGACACTCACTATTACTCTTCGATACTCTCAGACACTCACTATCACTCTCTGACACTCTCTATCACTCTCTGACACTCTCTATCACTCTCTGACACTCTCTGACACTCTCTGACACTCCCTATCACTCTCTGACATTCTCGATCACTCACTGACACTCTCTATCACTCTCAGACACTCTCAGACACTCATTATCGCTCTCTGACACTCTCTGACACTCTCTGACACTCTCTGACACACTCTGACAATCTCTTTCACGCTCTATCACTCTCTGAGACTCTCGGACACTCTCTGACACTCTCTATCGCTCTCTGACACTCTCTGACACTTTATTTCACTCTCTGACACTCTCAGACACTCGCCATCACTCTCTGACACTCTTTGACACTCTCAATCACTATCAATCAATCTCTATCACTCTCTGACACACTCTGACACTCTCAGACACTCAGTGCCACTCTCTGACACTCTCTATCACTCTCTGACACTCTCTGACACTCTCAATCACTCTCAATCAATCTCTATCACTCTCTGACACACTCTGACAATCTCAGACAATCACTAAAACTCTCTGACAATCTCTGACACTCTCTGACACACTATCGCTCTCTATCACTCTCTGACACTCTCTCACACTCTCTATTACTCTCTATCACTCTCTATCACTCTCTGACACTCTCTGACACTCTCTGACCTCTCAGACACTCTCTGACACTCTCTATGACTCTCTGACCCTCTTTGACAATCTCTGACACTCTCCATCAATCTCTGACACTCTCTGACACTTTCTATCACTCTCTGTCACTCTCTGTCACTCTCTGTCAATCACTATCACTCTCTGACACTCTCAGACACTCACTATCACTCTCTGACACTCTCTATCACTCTCTGACACTCTCTGACACTTTCTATCACTCTCTGTCACTCTCTGTCACTCTCGCTCACTCTCTGACACTCTCTGAAACTCTCAGACACTCACTATCACTCTCTGACACTCTCTGACACTCTCAGACACTCACAATAACTCTCCATCACTCTCTGACACTCTCTGACACTCAGTGTCACTCTCTGACACTCTCTGACACTCTCTATCACTCTCTATCACTCTCTGACACTCTCTGACACTCTCTATCACTCTCTGACACTCTCTGACACTCTCTATCACTCTCTATCAATCTCTGACACTCTCTGACATTCTCTATCACTCTCTGACACTCTCTGACACTCTCTATCACTCTCTATCACTCTCTGACGCACACTATCACTCTCTGACAATCTCTGACACTCTCTGACACTCTCTGACTCTCTCTATCACTCTCTGACACTCTCAATCACTATCTGACACACTCTGACACTCTCAGACACTCAGTGTCACTCTCTGATACTCTCTGACACTCTCTGACACTCTCTGACCCTCTCTTTCACTCTCTGTCACTCTCTGACACACTCTGACACTCTCAGACACTCAGTGCCACTCTCTGACACTCTCCATCACTCTCTGACACTCTCTGACACTCTCAATCACTCTCAATCAATCTCTATCACTCTCTGACACACTCTGACACTCTCAGACAATCACTAAAACTCCTTGACATTCTCTGACACTCTCTGACACACTATCGCTCTCTATCACTCTCTGAGACTCTCTCACACTCTCTATTACTCTCTATCACTCTCTATCACTCTCTGACACTCTCTGACACTCTCTGACACTCTCTGACCTCTCAGACACTCTCTGACACTCTCTATGACTCTCTGAAACTTTTTGACACTCTGTGACACTCTCTATCACTCTCTGACACTCTCTGACACTCACTATCACTCTCTGACACTCCCTGACACTCACTGTCACTCTCTGAAACTCACTGTCACTCTCTGACACTCTCTGACCCTCTCAATCGCTCTCTATCACTCTCTGACACTCTCTGAAACTCTCAGACACTCACTATCACTCTCTGACACTCTCTGACACTCTCAGACACTCACAGACACTCTCCATCACTCTCTGACACTCAGTGTCACTCTCTGACACTCTCTGACACTCTCTCTCACTCTCAGACCCTCACCATCACTCTCTGACACTCACTATCACTCTCTGATAGTCTCTGACACTCTCTGATACTCTCTGACACTCTCTGACACTCACTATCACTCTCTGACACTCCCTGACACTCACAGTCACTCTCTGACACTCACTGTCACTCTCTGACACTCTCTGACACTCTCTGACACTCTCAATCGCTCCCTATCACTCTCTCTGACACTCTCTGACACTCTCAGACACTCACAGACACTCACTATCACTCTCTGACACTCTCTGACACTCTCTATCACACTCTCTGACACTCTCTGACACTCTCAATCGCTTTCTATCACTCTCTGACACTCTCTGAAACTCTCAGACACTCTCTATCACACTCTGACACTCTCTGACACTCTCAATCGCTTTCTATCACTCTCTGACACTCTCTGAAACTCTCAGACACTCACTATCACTCTCTGACACACTCTGACACTCTCAGACAATCACTAAAACTCTCTGACAATCTCTGACTCTCTCTGACACACTATCGCTCTCTATCACTCTCTGACACTCTCTCACACTCTCTATTACTCTCTATCACTCTATGACACTCTCTGACACTCTCTGACACTCTCTGACCTCTCAGACACTCTCTGACACTCTCTATGACTCTCTGACACTCTTTTACACTCTCTGACACTCTCTATCACTCTCTGACACTCTCTGACACTCTCTATCACTCGCTGTCACTCTCTATCACTCTCTATCACTCTCTGAAAATCTCAGACACTCACTATCACTCGCTGACACACTCTCTCTCTCTCTCTGACAATCTCTGACACTGTCTGACACTCTCAGACACTCTCTGACACTCTCTATGACTCTCTGACACTCTTTTACACTCTCTGACACTCTCTATCACTCTCTGACACTCTCTGACACTCTCTATCACTCTCTGTCACTCTCTATCACTCTCTATCACTCTCTGAAACTCTCAGACACTCACTATCACTCGCTGACACACTCTCTCTCTCTCTCTCTCTGACAATCTCTGACACTCTCTGACACTCTCTGACACTCACTATCACTCTCTGACACACCCTGACACTCACTGTCACTCTCTGAAACTCACTGTCACTCTCTGACACTCTCTGACACTCTCAATCGCTCTCTATCACTCTCTGACACTCTCTGAAACTCTCAGACACTCACTATCACTCTCTGACACTCTCTGACACTCTCAGACACTCACAGACACTCTCCATCACTCTCTGACACTCTCTGACACTCAGTGTCACTCTCTGACACTCTCTGACACTCTCTGACACTCTCTCTCACTCTCAGACACTCACCATCACTCTCTGACACTCACTATCACTCTCTGATAGTCTCTGACACTCTCTGATACTCTCTGGCACTCTCTGGCACTCTCTGACACTCACTATCACTCTCTGACACTCCCTGACACTCACTGTCACTCTCTGACACTCACTGTCACTCTCTGACACTCTCTGACACTCTCAATCGCTCCCTATCACTCTCTCTGACACTCTCTGACACTCTCAGACACTCACAGACACTCACTATCACTCTCTGACACTCTCTGACACTCTCTATCACTCTCTGACACTCTCTGACACTCTCAATCGCTTTCTATCAATCTCTGAAACTCTCTGAAACTCTCAGACGCTCACTATCACTCTCTGACACTCTATGACACACTCAGAGACTCACAGACATTCTCCATCACTCTCTGACACTCTCTGACACTCAGTGTCACTCTCTGACACTCTCTGACACTCTCTATCTCTCTCGATCACTCTCTGACACTCTCTGACACTCTCTATCACTCTCTGACACTCTCTGACACTCTCTATCACTCTCTATCAATCTCTGACACTCTCTGACACTCTCTATCACTCTCTGACACTCTCTATCACTCTCTATCACTCTCTGACGCACACTATCACTCTCTGACAATCTCTGGCACTCTCTGACACTCTCTGACTCTCTCTATCACTCTCTGACACTCTCAATCACTATCTGACACACTCTGACACTCTTTGACACTCAGTGTCACTCTCTGACACTCTCTATCACTCTCAGACACTCACCATCATTCTCTGACACTCACTATCACTCTCTGATAGTCTCTGACACTCTCTGATACTCTCTGACACTCTCTGACACTCACTATCACTCTCTGACACTCCCTGACATTCACAGTCACTCTCTGACACTCACTGTCACTCTCTGACACTCTCTGACACTCTCTGACACTCTCAATCGCTCCCTATCACTCTCTCTGACACTCTCTGACACTCTCAGACACTCACAGACACTCACTATCACTCTCTGACACTCTCTGACACTCTCTATCACACTCTGACACTCTCTGACACTCTCAATCGCTTTCTATCACTCTCTGACACTCTCTGAAACTCTCAGACACTCACTATCACTCTCTGACACTCTCTGACACTCTCAGACACTCACAATAACTCTCCATCACTCTCTGACACTCTCTGACACTCAGTGTCACTCTCTGACACTCTCTGACACTCTCTATCACTCTTTATCACTCTCTGACACTCTCTGACACTCTCTATCACTCTCTGACACTCTCTGACACTCTCTATCACTCTCTATCAATCTCTGACACTCTCTGACATTCTCTATCACTCTCTGACACTCTCTGACACTCTCTATCACTCTCTATCACTCTCTGACGCACACTATCACTCTCTGACAATCTCTGACACTCTCTGACACTCTCTGACTCTCTCTATCACTCTCTGACACTCTCAATCACTATCTGACACACTCTGACACTCTCAGACACTCAGTGTCACTCTCTGATACTCTCTGACACTCTCTGACACTCTCTGACCCTCTCTATCACTCTCTGTCACTCTCTGACACACTCTGACACTCTCAGACACTCAGTGCCACTCTCTGACACTCTCCATCACTCTCTGACACTCTCTGACACTCTCAATCACTCTCAATCAATCTCTATCACTCTCTGACACACTCTGACACTCTCAGACAATCACTAAAACTCTTTGACAATCTCTGACACTCTCTGACACACTATCGCTCTCTATCACTCTCTGAGACTCTCTCACACTCTCTATTACGCTCTATCACTCTCTATCACTCTCTGACACTCTCTGACACTCTCTGACACTCTATGACCTCTCAGACACTCTCTGACACTCTCTATGACTCTCTGAAACTTTTTGACACTCTGTGACACTCTCTATCACTCTCTGACACTCTCTGACACTCACTATCACTCTCTGACACTCCCTGACACTCACTGTCACTCTCTGAAACTCACTGTCACTCTCTGACACTCTCTGACCCTCTCAATCGCTCTCTATCACTCTCTGACACTCTCTGAAACTCTCAGACACTCACTATCACTCTCTGACACTCTCTGACACTCTCAGACACTCACAGACACTCTCCATCACTCTCTGACACTCAGTGTCACTCTCTGACACTCTCTGACACTCTCTCTCACTCTCAGACCCTCACCATCACTCTCTGACACTCACTATCACTCTCTGATAGTCTCTGACACTCTCTGATACTCTCTGACACTCTCTGACACTCACTATCACTCTCTGACACTCCCTGACAATCACTGACACTCTCTGACACTCACTGTCACTCTCTGACACTCTCTGACACTCTCTGACACTCTCAATCGCTCCCTATCACTCTCTCTGACACTCTCTGACACTCTCAGACACTCACAGACACTCACTATCACTCTCTGACACTCTCTGACACTCTCTATCACTCTCTGACACTCACTGTCACTCTCTGACACTCTCTGACACTCTCAGACACTCACAGACACTCTCCATCACTCTCTGACACTCTCTGACACTCAGTGTCTCTCTCTGACACTCTCTGACACTCTCTATCACTCTCTATCACTCTCTGAAACTCTCTGACTCTCTCTATCACTCTCTGACACTCTCAATCACTATCTGACACACTCTGACACTCTCAGACACTCTCTGACCCTCTCTATCACTCTCTGTCACTCTCTGACACACTCTGACACTCTCAGACACTCAGTGCCACTCTCTGACACTCTCCATCACTCTCTGACACTCTCTGACACTCTCAATCACTCTCAATCAATCTCTATCACTCTCTGACACACTCTGACACTCTCAGACAATCACTAAAACTCTCTGACAATCTCTGACACTCTCTGACACACTATCGCTCTCTATCACTCTCTGACACTCTCTCACACTCTCTATTACTCTCTATCACTCTCTATCATTCTCTGACACTCTCTGACACTCTCTGACACTCTTTGACCTCTCAGACACTCTCTGACACTCTCTATGACTCTCTGACACTCTTTGACACTCTCTGACACTCTCTATCACTCTCTGACACTCTCTGACACTCTCTATCACTCTCTGTCACTCTCTATCACTCTCTATCACTCTCTGACACTCTCAGACACTCACTATCACTCGCTGACACACTCTCTCTCTCTCTCTCTGACAATCTCTGACACTGTCTGACACTCTCAGACACTCTCAGACACTCACTATCACTATCTGACTCTCTCTATCACTCTCTGCCACTCTCTGACATTCTCTTTCACTCGCTGACATTCTCTGACACTCTCTGACAATCACTATCACTCTCTGATTCTCTCTGACACTCACTATTACTCTTCGATACTCTCAGACACTCACTATCACTCTCTGACACTCTCTATCACTCTCTGACACTCTCTATCACTCTCTGACACTCTCTGACACTCTCTGACACTCCCTATCACTCTCTGACATTCTCGATCACTCACTGACACTCTCTATCACTCTCAGACACTCTCAGACACTCATTATCGCTCTCTGACACTCTCTGACACTCTCTGACACTCTCTGACACACTCTGACAATCTCTTTCACGCTCTATCACTCTCTGAGACTCTCGGACACTCTCTGACACTCTCTATCGCTCTCTGACACTCTCTGACACTTTATTTCACTCTCTGACACTCTCAGACACTCGCCATCACTCTCTGACACTCTTTGACACTCTCAATCACTATCAATCAATCTCTATCACTCTCTGACACACTCTGACACTCTCAGACACTCAGTGCCACTCTCTGACACTCTCTATCACTCTCTGACACTCTCTGACACTCTCAATCACTCTCAATCAATCTCTATCACTCTCTGACACACTCTGACAATCTCAGACAATCACTAAAACTCTCTGACAATCTCTGACACTCTCTGACACACTATCGCTCTCTATCACTCTCTGACACTCTCTCACACTCTCTATTACTCTCTATCACTCTCTATCACTCTCTGACACTCTCTGACACTCTCTGACCTCTCAGACACTCTCTGACACTCTCTATGACTCTCTGACCCTCTTTGACAATCTCTGACACTCTCCATCAATCTCTGACACTCTCTGACACTTTCTATCACTCTCTGTCACTCTCTGTCACTCTCTGTCAATCACTATCACTCTCTGACACTCTCAGACACTCACTATCACTCTCTGACACTCTCTATCACTCTCTGACACTCTCTGACACTTTCTATCACTCTCTGTCACTCTCTGTCACTCTCGCTCACTCTCTGACACTCTCTGACACTCACTATCACTCTCTGATAATCTCTGACACTCTCTGATACTCTCTGACACTCTCTGACACTCACTATCACTCTCTGACACTCCCTGACACTCACAGTCACTCTCTGACACTCACTGTCACTCTCTGACACTCTCTGACACTCTCTGACACTCTCAATCGCTCCCTATCACTCTCTCTGACACTCTCTGACACTCTCAGACACTCACAGACACTCACTATCACTCTCTGACACTCTCTGACACTCTCTATCACTCTCTGACACTCTCTGACACTCTCAATCGCTTTCTATCACTCTCTGACACTCTCTGAAACTCTCAGACACTCACTATCACTCTCTGACACTCTGTGACACACTCAGACACTCACAGACACTCTCCATCACTCTCTGACACTCTCTGACACTCAGTGTCACTCTCTGACACTCTCTGACATTTTCTTTCACTCTCTATCACTCTCTGACACTCTCTGTCACTCTCTATCACTCTCTGACACTCTCTATCACTCTCTATCAATCTCTGGCACTCTCTGACACTCTCTATCACGCTCTGACACTCTCTGACACTCTCTATCACTCTCTATCACTCTCTGACGCACACTATAACTCTCTGACAATCTCTGACACTCTCTGACACTCTCTGACTCTCTCTATCACTCTCTGACACTCTCAATCACTATCTGGCACACTCTGACACTCTCAGACACTCAGTGTCACTCTCTGACACTCTCTTACACTTTCTGACACTCTCTGACCCTCTCTATCACTCTCTGTCACTCTCTGACACACTCTGACACTCTCAGACACTCAGTGCCACTCTCTGACACTCTCGATCACTCTCTGACACTCTCTGACACTCTCAATCACTCTCAATCAATCTCTATCACTCTCTGACACACTCTGACACTCTCAGACAATCACTAAAACTCTCTGACAATCTCTGACACTCTCTGACACACTATCGCTCTCTATCACTCTCTGACTCTCTCTCACACTCTCTATTACTCTCTATCATTCTCTATCACTCTCTGACACTCTCTGACACTCTCTGACACTCTCTGACCTCTCAGACACTCTCTGACACTCTCTATGAATCTCTGAAACTCTTTGACACTCTCTGACACTCTCTATCACTCTCTGACACTCTCAGACTCTCACTATCACTCTCTGATTCTCTCTGACACTCACTATCACTCTCTGACACTCCCTGACACTCACTGTCACTCTCTGAAACTCACTGTCACTCTCTGACACTCTCTGACACTCTCAATCGCTCTCTATCACTCTCTGAAACTCTCAGACACTCACTATCACTCTCTGACACTCTCTGACACTCTCAGACACTCACAGACACTCTCCATCAGTCTCTGACACTCTCTGACACTCAGTGTCACTCTCTGACACTCTCTGACACTCTCTGACACTCTCTCTCACTCTCAGACACTCACCATCATTCTCTGACACTCACTATCACTCTCTGATCGTCTCTGACACTCTCTGATACTCTCTGACACTCTCTGACACTCACTATCACTCTCTGACACTCACTGTCACTCTCTGACACTCTCTGACACTCTCTGACACTCTCAATCGCTCCCTATCACTCTCTCTGACACTCTCTGACACGCTCAGACACTCACAGACACTGACTATCACTCTCTGACACTCTCTGACACTCTCTATCACTCTCTGACACTCTCAATCGCTTTCTATCACTCTCTGACACTCTCTGAAACTCTCAGACACTCACTATCACTCTCTGACACTCTCTGACACTCTCAGACACTCACAGAAACTCTCCATCAATCTCTGACACTCTCTGACACTCAGTGTCACTCTCTGACACTCTCTGACACTCTCTATCACTCTCTATCACTCTCTGACACTCTCTGACACGCTCTATCACTCTCTGACACTCTCTGACACTCTCTATCACTCTCTATCACTCTCTGACACTCTCTGACACTCTCTCTCACTCTCTGACACTCTCTGACACTCTCTATCACTCTCTATCACTCTCTGACGCACACTATCACTCTCTGACAATCTCTGACACTCTCTGATACTCTCTGACACTCTCTGACACTCACTATCACTCTCTGACACGCCCTGACACTCACTGTCACTCTCAGACACTCAGTGTCACTCTCTGATAGTCTCTTACACTCTCTGACACTCTCTGACCCTCTCTATCACTCTCTGTCACTCTCTGACACACTCTGACACTCTCAGACACTCAGTGCCACTCTCTGACACTCTCCATCACTCTCTGACACTCTCTGACACTCTCAATCACTCTCAATCAATCTCTATCACTCTCTGACACACTCTGACAATCTCAGACAATCACTAAAACTCTCTGACAATCTCTGACACTCTCTGACACACTATCGCTCTCTATCACTCTCTGACACTCTCCCACAATCTCTATTACTCTCTATCACTCTCTATCACTCTCTGACACTCTCTGACACTCTCTGACACTCTCTGACACTCTCTGACCTCTCAGACACTCTCTGACACTCTCTATGACTCTCTGACACTCTTTGACACTCTCTGACACTCTCTATCACTCTCTGACACTCTCTGACACTCTCTATCACTCTCTATCACTCTCTGACGCACACTATCACTCTCTGACAATCTCTGACACTCTCTGACACTCTCTGACACTCTCTCTCACTCTCAGACACTCACCATCACTCTCTGACACTCACTATCACTCTCTGATAGTCTCTGACACTCTCTGATACTCTCTGACACTCTCTGACACTCACTATCACTCTCTGACACTCCCTGACACTCACTGTCACTCTCAGACACTCAGTGTCACTCTCTGACACTCTCTTACACTCTCTGACACTCTCTGACCCTCTCTATCACTCTCTGTCACTCTCTGACACAGTCTGACACTCTCAGACACTCAGTGCCACTCTCTGACACTCTCCATCACTCTCTGACACTCTCTGACACTCTCAATCACTCTCAATCAATCTCTATCACTCTCTGACACACTCTGACACTCTCAGACAATCACTAAAACTCTCTGACAATCTCTGACACTCTCTGACACACTATCGCTCTCTATCACTCTCTGACACTCTCTCACACTCTCTATTACTCTCTATCACTCTCTGACACTCTCTGACACTCTCTGACACTCTCTGACACTCTCTATCACTCTCTCACACTCTCTATTACTCTCTATCACTCTCTGACACACTCTATCACTCTCTGACACTCTCTGACACTCTCTATCACTCTCTGTCACTCTCTATCACTCTCTATCACTCTCAGAAACTCTCAGACACTCACTATCACTCGCTGACACTCTCTCTCTCTCTCTCTGACAATCGCTGACACTGTCTGACACTCTCAGACACTCTCAGACACTCACTATCACTATCTGACTCTCTCTATCACTCTCTGCCACTCTCTGAAACTCTCTTTCACTCGCTGACATTCTCTGACAGTCTCTGACAATCACTATCACTCTCTGATTCTCTCTGACACTCACTATCACTCTCTGATACTCTCAGACACTCACTATCACTCTCTGACACTCTCTATCACTCTCTGACACTCTCTGTCACTCTCTGACACTCTCTGACACTCTCTGACTCTCCCTATCACTCTCTGACATTCTCGATCACTCACTGACACTCTCTATCACTCTCAGACACTCTCAGACACTCATTATCGCTCTCTGACACTCTCTGACACTCTCTGACACTCTCTGACACACTCTGACACTCTCTTTCACGCTCTATCACTCTCTGAGACTCTCGGACACTCTCTGACACTCTCTATCGCTCTCTGACACTCTCTGACACTTTCTTTCACTCTCTGACACTCTCTGACACTCTCAGACACTCGCCATCACTCTCTGACACTCTTTGACACTCTCAATCACTATCAATCAATCTCAATCACTCTCTGACACTCTCTGAAACTCTCAGACACTCACTATCACTCTCTGACACTCTCTGACACTCTCAGACACTCACAGACACTCTCCATCACTCTCTGACACTCAGTGTCACTCTCTGACACTCTCTGACACTCTCTGACACTCTCTCTCACTCTCAGACACTCACCATCACTCTCTGACACTCACTATCACTCTCTGATAGTATCTGACACTCTCTGATACTCTCCGACACTCTCTGACACTCACTATCACTCTCTGACACTCCCTGACAATCACTGACACTCTCTGACACTCACTGTCACTCTCTGACACTCTCTGACACTCTCTGACATTCTCAATCGCTCCCTATCACTCTCTCTGACACTCTCTGACACTCTCAGACACTCACAGACACTCACTATCACTCTCTGACACTCTCTGACACTCTCTATCACTCTCTGACACTCTCTGACACTCTCAATCGCTTTCTGTCACTCTCTGACACTCTCTGAAACTCTCAGACACTCACTATCACTCTCTGACACTCTCTGACACTCTCTGACACTCTCTATCACTCTCTGACACTCACTGTCACTCTCTGACACTCTCTGACACTCTCAGACACTCACAGACACTCTCCATCACTCTCTGACACTCTCTGACACTCAGTGTCTCTCTCTGACACTCTCTGACACTCTCTATCACTCCCTGAAACTCTCTGACACGCTCTATCACTCTCTGACACTCTCTGACACTCTCTATCACTCTCTATCACTCTCTGACACTCTCTGACACTCTCTATCACTCTCTGACACTCTCTATCACTCTCTGTCACTCTCTGACGCACACTATCACTCTCTGACAATCTCTGACACTCTCTGACACTCTCTGACTCTCTCTATCACTCTCTGACACTCTCAATCACTATCTGACACACTCTGACACTCTCAGACACTCAGTGTCACTCTCTGACACTCTCTTACACTCTCTGACACTCTCTGACCCTCTCTATCACTCTCTGTCACTCTCTGACACACTCTGACACTCTCAGACACTCAGTGCCACTCTCTGACACTCTCCATCACTCTCTGACACTCTCTGACACTCTCAATCACTCTCAATCAATCTCTATCACTCTCTGACACACTCTGACACTCTCAGACAATCACTAAAACTCTCTGACCCTCTCTATCACTCTCTGACACTCTCCATCACTCTCTGACACTCTCAATCACACTCAATCAATCTCTATCACTCTCTGACACACTCTGACACTCTCAGACAATCACTAAAACTCTCTGACAATCTCTGACACTCTCTGACACACTATCGTTCTCTATCACTCTCTGACACTCTCTCACACTCTCTATTACTCTCTATCACTCTCTGACACTCTCTGACACTCTCTGACACTCTCTGACACTCTCTGACCTCTCAGACACTCTCTGACACTCTCTATGACTCTCTGTCACTCTTTTACACTCTCTGACACTCTCTATCACTCTCTGACACTCTCTGACACTCTCTATCACTCTCTGACACTCTCTGACACTCTCAATCGCTTTCTATCACTCTCTGACACTCTCTGAAACTCTCAGACACTCACTATCACTCTCTGACACTCTCTGACACTCTCAGACACTCACAGAAACTCTCCATCAATCTCTGACACTCTCTGACACTCAGTGTCACTCTCTGACACTCTCTGACACTCTCTATCACTCTCTATCGCTCTCTGACACTCTCTGACACGCTCTATCACTCTCTGACACTCTCTGACACTCTCTATCACTCTCTATCACTCTCTGACACTCTCTGACACTCTCTCTCACTCTCTGACACTCTCTGACACTCTCTATCACTCTCTATCACTCTCTGACGCACACTATCACTCTCTGACAATCTCTGACACTCTCTGATACTCTCTGACACTCTCTGACACTCACTATCACTCTCTGACACGCCCTGACACTCACTGTCACTCTCAGACACTCAGTGTCACTCTCTGATAGTCTCTTACACTCTCTGACACTCTCTGACCCTCTCTATCACTCTCTGTCACTCTCTGACACACTCTGACACTCTCAGACACTCAGTGCCACTCTCTGACACTCTCCATCACTCTCTGACACTCTCTGACACTCTCAATCACTCTCAATCAATCTCTATCACTCTCTGACACACTCTGACAATCTCAGACAATCACTAAAACTCTCTGACAATCTCTGACACTCTCTGACACACTATCGCTCTCTATCACTCTCTGACACTCTCCCACAATCTCTATTACTCTCTATCACTCTCTATCACTCTCTGACACTCTCTGACACTCTCTGACACTCTCTGACACTCTCTGACCTCTCAGACACTCTCTGACACTCTCTATGACTCTCTGACACTCTTTGACACTCTCTGACACTCTCTATCACTCTCTGACACTCTCTGACACTCTCTATCACTCTCTATCACTCTCTGACGCACACTATCACTCTCTGACAATCTCTGACACTCTCTGACACTCTCTGACACTCTCTCTCACTCTCAGACACTCACCATCACTCTCTGACACTCACTATCACTCTCTGATAGTCTCTGACACTCTCTGATACTCTCTGACACTCTCTGACACTCACTATCACTCTCTGACACTCCCTGACACTCACTGTCACTCTCAGACACTCAGTGTCACTCTCTGACACTCTCTTACACTCTCTGACACTCTCTGACCCTCTCTATCACTCTCTGTCACTCTCTGACACAGTCTGACACTCTCAGACACTCAGTGCCACTCTCTGACACTCTCCATCAATCTCTGACACTCTCTGACACTCTCAATCACTCTCAATCAATCTCTATCACTCTCTGACACACTCTGACACTCTCAGACAATCACTAAAACTCTCTGACAATCTCTGACACTCTCTGACACACTATCGCTCTCTATCACACTCTGACACTCTCTCACACTCTCTATTACTCTCTATCACTCTCTGACACTCTCTGACACTCTCTGACACTCTCTATCACTCTCTCACACTCTCTATTACTCTCTATCACTCTCTGACACTCTCTATCACTCTCTGACACTCTCTGACACTCTCTATCACTCTCTGTCACTCTCTATCACTCTCTATCACTCTCAGAAACTCTCAGACACTCACTATCACTCGCTGACACTCTCTCTCTCTCTCTCTGACAATCGCTGACACTGTCTGACACTCTCAGACACTCTCAGACACTCACTATCACTATCTGACTCTCTCTATCACTCTCTGCCACTCTCTGAAACTCTCTTTCACTCGCTGACATTCTCTGACACTCTCTGACAATCACTATCACTCTCTGATTCTCTCTGACACTCACTATCACTCTCTGATACTCTCAGACACTCACTATCACTCTCTGACACTCTCTATCACTCTCTGACACTCTCTGTCACTCTCTGACACTCTCTGACACTCTCTGACTCTCCCTATCACTCTCTGACATTCTCGATCACTCACTGACACTCTCTATCACTCTCAGACACTCTCAGACACTCATTATCGCTCTCTGACACTCTCTGACACTCTCTGACACTCTCTGACACACTCTGACACTCTCTTTCACGCTCTATCACTCTCTGAGACTCTCGGACACTCTCTGACACTCTCTATCGCTCTCTGACACTCTCTGACACTTTCTTTCACTCCCTGACTCTCTCTGACACTCTCAGACACTCGCCATCACTCTCTGACACTCTTTGACACTCTCAATCACTATCAATCAATCTCAATCACTCTCTGACACTCTCTGAAACTCTCAGACACTCACTATCACTCTCTGACACTCTCTGACACTCTCAGACACTCACAGACACTCTCCATCACTCTCTGACACTCAGTGTCACTCTCTGACACTCTCTGACACTCTCTGACACTCTCTCTCACTCTCAGACACTCACCATCACTCTCTGACACTCACTATCACTCTCTGATAGTATCTGACACTCTCTGATACTCTCCGACACTCTCTGACACTCACTATCACTCTCTGACACTCCCTGACAATCACTGACACTCTCTGACACTCACTGTCACTCTCTGACACTCTCTGACACTCTCTGACATTCTCAATCGCTCCCTATCACTCTCTCTGACACTCTCTGACACTCTCAGACACTCACAGACACTCACTATCACTCTCTGACACTCTCTGACACTCTCTATCACTCTCTGACACTCTCTGACACTCTCAATCGCTTTCTGTCACTCTCTGACACTCTCTGAAACTCTCAGACACTCACTATCACTCTCTGACACTCTCTGACACTCTCTGACACTCTCTATCACTCTCTGACACTCACTGTCACTCTCTGACACTCTCTGACACTCTCAGACACTCACAGACACTCTCCAGCACTCTCTGACACTCTCTGACACTCAGTGTCTCTCTCTGACACTCTCTGACACTCTCTATCACTCTCTGAAACTCTCTGACACGCTCTATCACTCTCTGACACTCTCTGACACTCTCTATCACTCTCTATCACTCTCTGACACTCTCTGACACTCTCTATCACTCTCTGACACTCTCTATCACTCTCTGTCACTCTCTGACGCACACTATCACTCTCTGACAATCTCTGACACTCTCTGACACTCTCTGACACTCTCAATCACTATCTGACACACTCTGACACTCTCAGACACTCAGTGTCACTCTCTGACACTCTCTTACACTCTCTGACACTCTCTGACCCTCTCTATCACTCTCTGTCACTCTCTGACACACTCTGACACTCTCAGACACTCAGTGCCACTCTCTGACACTCTCCATCACTCTCTGACACTCTCTGACACTCTCAATCACTCTCAATCAATCTCTATCACTCTCTGACACACTCTGACACTCTCAGACAATCACTAAAACTCTCTGACCCTCTCTATCACTCTCTGACACTCTCCATCACTCTCTGACACTCTCAATCACTCTCAATCTATCTCTATCACTCTCTGACACACTCTGACACTCTCAGACAATCACTAAAACTCTCTGACAATCTCTGACACTCTCTGACACACTATCGCTCTCTATCACTCTCTGACACTCTCTCACACTCTCTATTACTCTCTATCACTCTCTGACACTCTCTGACACTCTCTGACACTCTCTGACCTCTCAGACACTCTCTGACACTCTCTATGACTCTCTGACACTCTTTTACACTCTCTGACACTCTCTATCACTCTCTGACACTCTCTGACACTCTCTATCACTCTCTGTCACTCTCTATCACTCTCTATCACTCTCTGAAACTCTCAGACACTCACTATCACTCGCTGACACACTCTCTCTCTCTCTCTGACAATCGCTGACACTGTCTGACACTCTCAGACACTCTCAGACAATCACTCTCACTATCTGACTCTCTCTATCACTCTCTGCCACTCTCTGACAATCTCTTTCACTCGCTGTCACTCTCTGACACTCTCTGACACTCTCTGACACTCTCTGACACACTCTGACACTCTCTTTCACGCTCTATCACTCTCTGAGACTCTCGGACACTCTCTGACACTCTCTATCGCTCTCTGACACTCTCTGACACTTTCTTTCACTCTCTGACACTCTCTGACACTCTCAGACACTCGCCATCACTCTCTGACACTCTTTGACACTCTCAATCACTATCAATCAATCTCAATCACTCTCTGACACTCTCTGACACTCTCAGACACTCACAGACACTCTCCATCACTCTCAGACACTCACCATCACTCTCTGACACTCACTATCACTCTCTGATAGTCTCTGACACTCTCTGATACTCTCTGACACTCTCTGACACTCACTATCACTCTCTGACACTCCCTGACAATCACTGACACTCTCTGACACTCACTGTCACTCTCTGACACTCTCTGACACTCTCTGACACTCTCAATCGCTCCCTATCACTCTCTCTGACACTCTCTGACACTCTCAGACACTCACAGACACTCACTATCACTCTCTGACACTCTCTGACACTCTCTATCACTCTCTGACACTCTCTGACACTCTCAATCGCTTTCTGTCACTCTCTGACACTCTCTGAAACTCTCAGACACTCACTATCACTCTCTGACACTCTCTGACACTCTCTATCACTCTCTGACACTCACTGTCACTCTCTGACACTCTCTGACACTCTCAGACACTCACAGACACTCTCCATCACTCTCTGACACTCTCTGACACTCAGTGTCTCTCTCTGACACTCTCTGACACTCTCTATCACTCTCTGAAACTCTCTGACACGCTCTATCACTCTCTGACACTCTCTGACACTCTCTATCACTCTCTATCACTCTCTGACACTCTCTGACACTCTCTATCACTCTCTGACACTCTCTATCACTCTCTGTCACGCTTTGACGCACACTATCACACTCTCAGACTATCTCTGACACTCTCTGACACTCTCTGACTCTCTCTATCACTCTCTGACACTCTCAATCACTATCTGACACACTCTGACACTCTCAGACACTCAGTGTCACTCTCTGACACTCTCTTACACTCTCTGACACTCTCTGACCCTCTCTATCACTCTCTGTCACTCTCTGACACACTCTGACACTCTCAGACACTCAGTGCCACTCTCTGACACTCTCCATCACTCTCTGACACTCTTTGACACTCTCAATCACTCTCAATCAATCTCTATCACTCTCTGACACACTCTGACACTCTCAGACAATCACTAAAACTCTCTGACAATCTCTGACACTCTCTGACACACTATCGCTCTCTATCACTCTCTGACACTCTCTCACACTCTCTATTACTCTCTATCACTCTCTATCACTCTCTGACACTCTCTGACACTCTCTGACACTCTTTGACCTCTCAGACACTCTCTGATACTCTCTATGACTCTCTGACACTCTTTGACACTCTCTGACACTCTCTATCACTCTCTGACACTCTCTGACACTCTTTATCACACTCTGTCACTCTCTATCACTCTCTATCACACTCTGACACTCTCAGACACTCACTATCACTCGCTGACACACTCTCTCTCTCTCTCTCTGACAATCTCTGACACTGTCTGACACTCTCAGACACTCTCAGACACTCACTATCACTATCTGACTCTCTCTATCACTCTCTGCCACTCTCTGACACTCTCTTTCACTCGCTGACATTCTCTGACACTCTCTGACAATCACTATCACTCTCTGATTCTCTCTGACACTCACTATTACTCTTCTATACTCTCTATCACTCTCTGACACTCACTATCACTCTCTGACACTCTCTGACACTCTCTGACACTCTCTATCACTCTCTGACACTCTCTGACACTCTCTGACACTCCCTATCACTCTCTGACATTCTCGATCACTCACTGACACTCTCTATCACTCTCAGACACTCTCAGACACTCATTATCGCTCTCTGACATTCTCTGACACTCTCTGACACTCTCTGACACACTCTGACACTCTCTTTCACGCTCTATCACTCTCTGAGACTCTCTGACACTTTCTTTCACTCTCTGACACTCTCAGACATTCGCCATCACTCTCTGACACTCTTTGACACTCCCAATCACTATCAATCAATCTCTATCTCTCTCTGACACACTCTGACACTCTCAGACACTCAGTGCCACTCTCTATCACTCTCTATCACTCTCTGACACTCTCTGACACTCTCTATCACTCTCTGACACTCTCTATCACTCTCTGTCACTCTCTGACGCACACTATCACTCTCTGACAATCTCTGACACTCTCTGACACTCTCTGACTCTCTCTATCACTCTCTGACACTCTCAATCACTATCTGACACACTTTGACACTCTCAGACACTCAGTGTCACTCTCTGACACTCTCTTACACTCTCTGACACTCTCTGACCCTCTCTATCACTCTCTGTCACTCTCTGACACACTCTGACACTCTCAGACACTCAGTGCCACTCTCTGACACTCTCCATCACTCTCTGACACTCTCTGACACTCTCAATCACTCTCAATCAATCTCTATCACACTCTGACACACTCTGACACTCTCAGACAATCACTAAAACTCTCTGACAATCTCTGACACTCTCTGACACACTATCGCTCTCTATCACTCTCTGACACTCTCTCACACTCTCTATTACTCTCTATCACTCTCTGACACTCTCTGACACTCTCTGACACTCTTTGACCTCTCAGACACTCTCTGACACTCTCTATGACTCTCTGACACTCTTTGACACTGTCTGACACTCTCTATCACTCTCTGACACACTCAGACACTCTCTATCACTCACTGTCACTCTCTATCACTCTCTATCACACTCTGACACTCTCAGACACTCACTATCACTCGCTGACACACTCTCTCTCTCTCTCTCTGACAATCTCTGACACTGTCTGACACTCTCAGACACTCTCAGACACTCACAATCACTATCTGACTCTCTCTATCACTCTCTGCCACTCTCTGACACTCTCTTTCACTCGCTGACATTCTCTGACACTCTCTGACAATCACTATCACTCTCTGATTCTCTCTGACACTCACTATTACTCTTCGATACTCTCTATCACTCTCTGACACTCACTATCACTCTCTGACACTCTCAGACACTCTCTGACACTCTCTATCACTCTTTGACACTCTCTGACACTCCCTATCACTCTCTGACATTCTCGATCACTCACTGACACTCTCTATCACTCTCAGACACTCTCAGACACTCATTATCGCTCTCTGACACTCTCTGACACTCTCTGACACTCTCTGACACACTCTGACACTCTCTTTTACGCTCTATCACTCTCTGAGACTCTCGGACACTCTCTGACACTCTCTATCGCTCTCTGACACTCTCTGACACTTTCTTTCACTCTCTGACACTCTCAGACACTCGCCATCACTCTCTGACACTCTTTGACACTCTCAATCACTATCACTCAACTCTATCACTCTCTGACACACTCTGACACTCTCAGACACTCAGTGCCACTCTCTGACACTCTCTATCACTCTCTGACACTCTCAATCACTCTCAATCAATCTCTATCACTCTCTGACAAACTCTGACAATCTCAGACAATCACTAAAACTCTCTGACAATCTCTGACACTCTCTGACACACTATCGCTCTCTATCACTCTCTGACACTCTCTCACACTCTCTATTACTCTCTATCACTCTCTATCACTCTCTGACACTCTCTGACACTCTCTGACCTCTCAGACACTCTCTGACACTCTCTATGACTCTCTGACCCTCTTTGACAATCTCTGACACTCTCTATCAATCTCTGACACTCTCTGACACTTTCTATCACTCTCTGTCACTCTCTGTCACTCTCTGTCAATCTCTATCACTCTCTGACACTCTCAGACACTCACTATCACTCTCTGACACTCTCTATCACTCTCTGACACTCTCTGACACTTTCTATCACTCTCTGTCACTCTCTGTCACTCTCTATCACTCTCTGACACTCTCTGACACTCACTATCACTCTCTGATAATCTCTGACACTCTCTGATACTCTCTGACACTCTCTGACACTCACTATCACTCTCTGACACTCCCTGACACTCAGAGTCACACTCTGACACTCACTGTCACTCTCTGACACTCTCTGACACTCTCTGACACTCTCTGACACTCTCAATCGCTCCCTATCACTCTCTCTGACACTCTCTGACACTCTCAGACACTCACAGACACTCACTATCACTCTCTGACACTCTCTGACACTCTCTATCACTCTCTGACACTCTCTGACACTCTCAATCGCTTTCTATCACTCTCTGACACTCTCTGAAACTCTCAGACACTCACTATCACTCTCTGACACTCTCTGACACACTCAGACACTCACAGACACTCTCCATCACTCTCTGACACTCTCTGACACTCAGTGTCACTCTCTGACACTCTCTTTCACTCTCTATCACTCTCTGACACTCTCTGACACTCTCTATCACTCTCTGACACTCTCTGACACTCTCTATCACTCTCTATCAATCTCTGACACTCTCTGACACTCTCTATCACTCTCTGACACTCTCTGACACTCTCTATCACTCTCTATCACTCTCTGACGCACACTATCACTCTCTGACAATCTCTGACACTCTCTGACACTCTCTGACTCTCTCTATCACTCTCTGACACTCTCAATCACTATCTGGCACACTCTGACACTCTCAGACACTCAGTGTCACTCTCTGACACTCTCTTACACTCTCTGACACTCTCTGACCCTCTCTATCACTCTCTGTCACTCTCTGACACACTCTGACACTCTCAGACACTCAGTGCCAGTCTCTGACACTCTCGATCACTCTCTGACACTCTCTGACACTCTCAATCACTCTCAATCAATCTCTATCACTCTCTGACACACTCTGACACTCTCAGACAATCACTAAAACTCTCTGACAATCTCTGACACTCTCTGACACACTATCACTCTCTATCACTCTCTGACACTCTCTCACACTCTCTATTACTCTCTATCACTCTCTATCACTCTCTGACACTCTCTGACACTCTCTGACACTCTCTGACCTCTCAGACACTCTCTGACACTCTCTATGACTCTCTGACACTCTTTGACACTCTCTGACACTCTCTATCACTCTCTGACACTCTCAGACTCTCACTATCACTCTCTGATTCTCTCTGACACTCAGTATCACTCTCTGACACTCTCTGACACTCACTATCACTCTCTGACACTCCCTGACACTCACTGTCACTCTCTGAAACTCACTGTCACTCTCTGACACTCTCTGACACTCTCTGACACTCTCAATCGCTCTCTATCACTCTCTGACACTCTCTGAAACTCTCAGACACTCACTATCACTCTCTGACACTCTCTGACACTCTCAGACACTCACAGACACTCTCCATCACTCTCTGACACTCTCTGACACTCAGTGTCACTCTCTGACACTCTCTGACACTCTCTGACACTCTCTCTCACTCTCAGACACTCACCATCACTCTCTGACACTCACTATCACTCTCTGATCGTCTCTGACACTCTCTGATTCTCTCTGACACTCTCTGACACTCACTATCACTCTCTGACACTCACTGTCACTCTCTGACACTCACTATCACTCTCTGACACTCCCTGACACTCACAGTCACTCTCAGACACTCAGTGTCACTCTCTGACACTCTCTTACACTCTCTGACACTCTCTGACCCTCTCTATCACTCTCTGTCACTCTCTGACACAGTCTGACACTCTCAGACACTCAGTGCCACTCTCTGACACTCTCCATCACTCTCTGACACTCTCTGACACTCTCAATCACTCTCAATCAATCTCTATCACTCTCTGACACACTCTGACACTCTCAGACAATCACTAAAACTCTCTGACAATCTCTGACACTCTCTGACACACTATCGCTCTCTATCACTCTCTGACACTCTCTCACACTCTCTATTACTCTCTATCACTCTCTGACACTCTCTGACACTCTCTGACACTCTCTGACACTCTCTATCACTCTCTCACACTCTCTATTACTCTCTATCACTCTCTGACACTCTCTATCACTCTCTGACACTCTCTGACGCTCTCTATCACTCTCTGTCACTCTCTATCACTCTCAGAAACTCTCAGACACTCACTATCACTCGCTGACACTCTCTCTCTCTCTCTCTGACAATCGCTGACACTGTCTGACACTCTCAGACACTCTCAGACACTCACTATCACTATCTGACTCTCTCTATCACTCTCTGCCACTCTCTGACACTCTCTTTCACTCGCTGACATTCTCTGACAGTCTCTGACAATCACTATCACTCTCTGATTCTCTCTGACACTCACTATCACTCTCTGATACTCTCAGACACTCACTATCACTCTCTGACACTCTCTATCACTCTCTGACACTCTCTGTCACTCTCTGACACTCTCTGACACTCTCTGACACTCCCTATCACTCTCTGACATTCTCGATCACTCACTGACACTCTCTATCACTCTCAGACACTCTCAGACACTCATTATCGCTCTCTGACACTCTCTGACACTCTCTGACACTCTCTGACACACTCTGACACTCTCTGACACACTCTGACACTCTCTTTCACGCTCTATCACTCTCTGAGACTCTCGGAAACTCTCTGACACTCTCTATCGCTCTCTGACACTCTCTGACACTTTCTTTCACTCTCTGACACTCTCTGACACTCTCAGACACTCGCCATCACTCTCTGACACTCTTTGACACTCTCAATCACTATCAATCAATCTCAATCACTCTCTGACACTCTCTGAAAGTCTCAGACACTCACTATCACTCTCTGACACTCTCTGACACTCTCAGACACTCACAGACACTCTCCATCACTCTCTGACACTCAGTGTCACTCTCTGACTCTCTCTGACACTCTCTGACACTCTCTCTCACTCTCAGACACTCACCATCACTCTCTGACACTCACTATCACTCTCTGATAGTATCTGACACTCTCTGATACTCTCAGACACTCTCAGACACTCACTATCACTATCTGACTCTCTCTATCACTCTCTGCCACTCTCTGACACTCTCTTTCACTCGCTGACATTCTCTGACAGTCTCTGACAATCACTATCACTCTCTGATTCTCTCTGACACTCACTATCACTCTCTGATACTCTCAGACACTCACTATCACTCTCTGACACTCTCTATCACTCTCTGACACTCTCTGTCACTCTCTGACACTCTCTGACACTCTCTGACACTCCCTATCACTCTCTGACATTCTCGATCACTCACTGACACTCTCTATCACTCTCAGACACTCTCAGACACTCATTATCGCTCTCTGACACTCTCTGACACTCTCTGACACTCTCTGACACACTCTGACACTCTCTGACACACTCTGACACTCTCTTTCACGCTCTATCACTCTCTGAGACTCTCGGAAACTCTCTGACACTCTCTATCGCTCTCTGACACTCTCTGACACTTTCTTTCACTCTCTGACACTCTCTGACACTCTCAGACACTCGCCATCACTCTCTGACACTCTTTGACACTCTCAATCACTATCAATCAATCTCAATCACTCTCTGACACTCTCTGAAAGTCTCAGACACTCACTATCACTCTCTGACACTCTCTGACACTCTCAGACACTCACAGACACTCTCCATCACTCTCTGACACTCAGTGTCACTCTCTGACACTCTCTGACACTCTCTGACACTCTCTCTCACTCTCAGACACTCACCATCACTCTCTGACACTCACTATCACTCTCTGATAGTATCTGACACTCTCTGATACTCTCTGACACTCTCTGACACTCACTATCACTCTCTGACACTCCCTGACAATCACTGACACTCTCTGACACTCACTGTCACTCTCTGACACTCTCTGACACTCTCTGACATTCTCAATCGCTCCCTATCACTCTCTCTGACACTCTCTGACACTCTCAGACACTCACAGACACTCACTATCACTCTCTGACACTCTCTGACACTCTCTATCACTCTCTGACACTCTCTGACACTCTCAATCGCTTTCTGTCACTCTCTGACACTCTCTGAAACTCTCAGACACTCACTATCACTCTCTGACACTCTCTGACACTCTCTGACACTCTCTATCACTCTCTGACACTCACTGTCACTCTCTGACACTCTCTGACACTCTCAGACACTCACAGACACTCTCCATCACTCTCTGACACTCTCTGACACTCAGTGTCTCTCTCTGACACTCTCTGACACTCTCTATCACTCTCTGAAACTCTCTGACACGCTCTATCACTCTCTGACACTCTCTGACACTCTCTATCACTCTCTATCACTCTCTGACACTCTCTGACACTCTCTATCACTCTCTGACACTCTCTATCACTCTCTGTCACTCTCTGACGCACACTATCACTCTCTGACAATCTCTGACACTCTCTGACACTCTCTGACTCTCTCTATCACTCTCTGACACTCTCAATCACTATCTGACACACTCTGACACTCTCAGACACTCAGTGTCACTCTCTGACACTCTCTTACACTCTCTGACACTCTCTGACCCTCTCTATCACTCTCTGTCACTCTCTGACACACTCTGACACTCTCAGACACTCAGTGCCACTCTCTGACACTCTCCATCACTCTCTGACACTCTCTGACACTCTCAATCACTCTCAATCAATCTCTATCACTCTCTGACACACTCTGACACTCTCAGACAATCACTAAAACTCTCTGACCCTCTCTATCACTCTCTGACACTCTCCATCACTCTCTGACACTCTCTGACACTCTCAATCACTCTCAATCAATCTCTATCACTCTCTGACACACTCTGACACTCTCAGACAATCACTAAAACTCTCTGACAATCTCTGACACTCTCTGACACACTATCGCTCTCTATCACTCTCTGACACTCTCTCACACTCTCTATTACTCTCTATCACTCTCTGACACTCTCTGACACTCTCTGACCTCTCAGACACTCTCTGACACTCTCTATGACTCTCTGACACTCTTTTACACTCTCTGACACTCTCTATCACTCTCTGACACTCTCTGACACTCTCTATCACTCTCTGTCACTCTCTATCACTCTCTATCACTCTCTGAAACTCTCAGACACTCACTATCACTCGCTGACACACTCTCTCTCTCTCTCTGACAATCGCTGACACTGTCTGACACTCTCAGACACTCTCAGACACTCACTCTCACTATCTGACTCTCTCTATCACTCTCTGCCACTCTCTGACAATCTCTTTCACTCGCTGTCACTCTCTGACACTCTCTGACACTCTCTGACACTCCCTATCACTCTCTGACATTCTCGATCACTCACTGACACTCTCTATCACTCTCAGACACTCTCAGACACTCATTATCGCTCTCTGACACTCTCTGACACTCTCTGACACTCTCTGACACACTCTGACACTCTCTTTCACGCTCTATCACTCTCTGAGACTCTCGGACACTCTCTGACACTCTCTATCGCTCTCTGACACTCTCTGACACTTTCTTTCACTCTCTGACACTCTCTGACACTCTCAGACACTCGCCATCACTCTCTGACACTCTTTGACACTCTCAATCACTATCAATCAATCTCAATCACTCTCTGACACTCTCTGACACTCTCAGACACTCACAGACACTCTCCATCACTCTCAGACACTCACCATCACTCTCTGACACTCACTATCACTCTCTGATAGTCTCTGACACTCTCTGATACTCTCTGACACTCTCTGACACTCACTATCACTCTCTGACACTCCCTGACAATCACTGACACTCTCTGACACTCACTGTCACTCTCTGACACACTCTGACACTCTCTGACACTCTCAATCGCTCCCTATCACTCTCTCTGACACTCTCTGACACTCTCAGACACTCACAGACACTCACTATCACTCTCTGACACTCTCTGACACTCTCTATCACTCTCTGACACTCACTGTCACTCTCTGACACTCTCTGACACTCTCAGACACTCACAGACACTCTCCATCACTCTCTGACACTCTCTGACACTCAGTGTCTCTCTCTGACACTCTCTGACACTCTCTATCACTCTCTGAAACTCTCTGACACGCTCTATCACTCTCTGACACTCACTGTCACTCTCTGACACTCTCTGACACTCTCAGACACTCACAGACACTCTCCATCACTCTCTGACACTCTCTGACACTCTCTGTCACGCTTTGACGCACGCTATCACACTCTCAGACTATCTCTGACACTCTCTGACACTCTCTGACTCTCTCTATCACTCTCTGACACTCTCAATCACTATCTGACACACTCTGACACTCTCAGACACTCAGTGTCACTCTCTGACACTCTCTTACACTCTCTGACACTCTCTGACCCTCTCTATCACTCTCTGTCACTCTCTGACACACTCTGACACTCTCAGACACTCAGTGCCACTCTCTGACACTCTCCATCACTCTCTGACACTCTCTGACACTCTCAATCACTCTCAATCAATCTCTATCACTCTCTGACACACTCTGACACTCTCAGACAATCACTAAAACTCTCTGACAATCTCTGACACTCTCTGACACACTATCGCTCTCTATCACTCTCTGACACTCTCTCACACTCTCTATTACTCTCTATCACTCTCTATCACTCTCTGACACTCTCTGACACTCTCTGACACTCTTTGACCTCTCAGACACTCTCTGATACTCTCTATGACTCTCTGACACTCTTTGACACTCTCTGACACTCTCTATCACTCTCTGACACTCTCTGACACTCTTTATCACACTCTGTCACTCTCTATCACTCTCTATCACACTCTGACACTCTCTGACACTCACTATCACTATCTGACTCTCTCTATCACTCTCTGCCACTCTCTGACACTCTCTTTCACTCGCTGACATTCTCTGACACTCTCTGACAATCACTATCACTCTCTGATTCTCTCTGACACTCACTATTACTCTTCGATACTCTCTATCACTCTCTGACACTCACTATCACTCTCTGACACTCTCTGACACTCTCTGACACTCTCTATCACTCTCTGACACTCTCTGACACTCTCTGACACTCCCTATCACTCTCTGACATTCTCGATCACTCACTGACACTCTCTATCACTCTCAGACACTCTCAGACACTCATTATCGCTCTCTGACATTCTCTGACACTCTCTGACACTCTCTGACACACTCTGACACTCTCTTTCACGCTCTATCACTCTCTGAGACTCTCGGACACTCTCTGACACTCTCTATCGCTCTCTGACACTCTCTGACACATTCTTTCACTCTCTGACACTCTCAGACACTCGCCATCACTCTCTGACACTCTTTGACACTCTCAATCACTATCAATCAATCTCTATCTCTCTCTGACACACTCTGACACTCTCAGACACTCAGTGCCACTCTCTATCACTCTCTATCACTCTCTGACACTCTCTGACACTCTCTATCACTCTCTGACACTCTCTATCACTCTCTGTCACTCTCTGACGCACACTATCACTCTCTGACAATCTCTGACACTCTCTGACACTCTCTGACTCTCTCTATCACTCTCTGACACTCTCAATCACTATCTGACACACTTTGACACTCTCAGACACTCAGTGTCACTCTCTGACACTCTCTTACACTCTCTGACACTCTCTGACCCTCTCTATCACTCTCTGTCACTCTCTGACACACTCTGACACTCTCAGACACTCAGTGCCACTCTCTGACACTCTCCATCACTCTCTGACAATCTCTGACACTCTCAATCACTCTCAATCAATCTCTATCACTCTCTGACACACTCTGACACTCTCAGACAATCACTAAAACTCTCTGACAATCTCTGACACTCTCTGACACACTATCGCTCTCTATCACTCTCTGACACTCTCTCACACTCTCTATTACTCTCTATCACTCTCTATCACTCTCTGACACTCTCTGACACTCTCTGACACTCTTTGACCTCTCAGACACTCTCTGACACTCTCTATGACTCTCTGACACTCTTTGACACTCTCTGACACTCTCTATCACTCTCTGACACACTCAGACACTCTCTATCACTCACTGTCACTCTCTATCACTCTCTATCACACTCTGACACTCTCAGACACTCACTATCACTCGCTGACACACACTCTCTCTCTCTCTCTGACAATCTCTGACACTGTCTGACCCTCTCAGACACTCTCAGACACTCACAATCACTATCTGACTCTCTCTATCACTCTCTGCCACTCTCTGACACTCTCTTTCACTCGCTGACATTCTCTGACACTCTCTGACAATCACTATCACTCTCTGATTCTCTCTGACACTCACTATTACTCTTCGATACTCTCTATCACTCTCTGACACTCACTATCACTCTCTGACACTCTCAGACACTCTCTGACACTCTCTATCACTCTTTGACACTCTCTGACACTCTCTGACACTCCCTATCACTCTCTGACATTCTCGATCACTCACTGACACTCTCTATCACTCTCAGACACTCTCAGACACTCATTATCGCTCTCTGACACTCTCTGACACTCTCTGACACTCTCTGACACACTCTGACACTCTCTTTCACGCTCTATCACTCTCTGAGACTCTCGGACACTCTCTGACACTCTCTATCGCTCTCTGACACTCTCTGACACTTTCTTTCACTCTCTGACACTCTCAGACACTCGCCATCACTCTCTGACACTCTTTGACACTCTCAATCACTATCACTCAACTCTATCACTCTCTGACACACTCTGACACTCTCAGACACTCAGTGCCACTCTCTGACACTCTCTATCACTCTCTGACACTCTCTGACACTCTCAATCACTCTCAATCAATCTCTATCACTCTCTGACACACTCTGACAATCTCAGACAATCACTAAAACTCTCTGACAATCTCTGACACTCTCTGACACACTATCGCTCTCTATCACTCTCTGACACTCTCTCACACTCTCTATTACTCTCTATCACTCTCTATCACTCTCTGACACTCTCTGACACTCTCTGACCTCTCAGACACTCTCTGACACTCTCTATGACTCTCTGACCCTCTTTGACAATCTCTGACACTCTCTATCAATCTCTGACACTCTCTGACACTTTCTATCACTCTCTGTCACTCTCTGTCACTCTCTGTCAATCTCTATCACTCTCTGACACTCTCAGACACTCACTATCACTCTCTGACACTCTCTATCACTCTCTGACACTCTCTGACACTTTCTATCACTCTCTGTCACTCTCTGTCACTCTCTATCACTCTCTGACACTCTCTGACACTCACTATCACTCTCTGATAATCTCTGACACTCTCTGATACTCTCTGACACTCTCTGACACTCACTATCACTCTCTGACACTCCCTGACACTCACAGTCACACTCTGACACTCACTGTCACTCTCTGACACTCTCTGACACTCTCTGACACTCTCTGACACTCTCAATCGCTCCCTATCACTCTCTCTGACACTCTCTGACACTCTCAGACACTCACAGACACTCACTATCACTCTCTGACACTCTCTGACACTCTCTATCACTCTCTGACACTCTCTGACACTCTCAATCGCTTTCTATCACTCTCTGACACTCTCTGAAACTCTCAGACACTCACTATCACTCTCTGACACTCTCTGACACACTCAGACACTCACAGACACTCTCCATCACTCTCTGACACTCTCTGACACTCAGTGTCACTCTCTGACACTCTCTTTCACTCTCTATCACTCTCTGACACTCTCTATCACTCTCTGACACTCTCTGACACTCTCTATCACTCTCTATCAATCTCTGACACTCTCTGACACTCTCTATCACTCTCTGACACTCTCTGACACTCTCTATCACTCTCTATCACTCTCTGACGCACACTATCACTCTCTGACAATCTCTGACACTCTCTGACACTCTCTGACTCTCTCTATCACTCTCTGACACTCTCAATCACTATCTGGCACACTCTGACACTCTCAGACACTCAGTGTCACTCTCTGACACTCACTTACACTCTCTGACACTCTCTGACCCTCTCTATCACTCTCTGTCACTCTCTGACACACTCTGACACTCTCAGACACTCAGTGCCAGTCTCTGACACTCTCGATCACTCTCTGACACTCTCTGACACTCTCAATCACTCTCAATCAATCTCTATCACTCTCTGACACACTCTGACACTCTCAGACAATCACTAAAACTCTCTGACAATCTCTGACACTCTCTGACACACTATCACTCTCTATCACTCTCTGACACTCTCTCACACTCTCTATTACTCTCTATCACTCTCTATCACTCTCTGACACTCTCTGACACTCTCTGACACTCTCTGACCTCTCAGACACTCTCTGACACTCTCTATGACTCTCTGACACTCTTTGACACTCTCTGACACTCTCTATCACTCTCTGACACTCTCAGACTCTCACTATCACTCTCTGATTCTCTCTGACACTCAGTATCACTCTCTGACACTCTCTGACACTCACTATCACTCTCTGACACTCCCTGACACTCACTGTCACTCTCTGAATCTCACTGTCACTCTCTGACACTCTCTGACACTCTCTGACACTCTCAATCGCTTTCTATCACTCTCTGACACTCTCTGAAACTCTCAGACACTCACTATCACTCTCTGACACTCTCTGACACTCTCAGACACTCACAGACACTCTCCATCACTCTCTGACACTCTCTGACACTCAGTGTCACTCTCTGACACTCTCTGACACTCTCTGACACTCTCTCTCACTCTCAGACACTCACCATCACTCTCTGACACTCACTATCACTCTCTGATCGTCTCTGACACTCTCTGATACTCTCTGACACTCTCTGACACTCACTATCACTCTCTGACACTCACTGTCACTCTCTGACACTCACTGTCACTCTCTGACACTCTCTGACACTCTCTGACACTCTCAATCGCTCCCTATCACTCTCTCTGACACTCTCTGACAGGCTCAGACACTCACAGACACTCACTATCACTCTTTGACACTCTCTGACACTCTCTATCACTCTCTGACACTCTCTGACACTCTCAATCGCTTTCTATCACTCTCTGACACTCTCTGAAACTCTCAGACACTCACTATCACTCTCTGACACTCTCTATCACTCTCTATCACTATCTGACACTCTCTGACACTGTCTCTCACTCTCTGACACTCTCTGACACTCTCTATCTCTCTCTGACAATCTCTGACGCACACTATCACTCTCTGACAAACTCTGACACTCTATGACACTCTCTGACACTCTCTCTCACTCTCAGACACTCACCATCACTCTCTGACACTCACTATCACTCTCTGATAGTCTCTGACACTCTCTGATACTCTCTTACACTCTCTGACACTCTCTGACCCTCTCTATCACTCTCTGTCACTCTCTGACACACTCTGACACTCTCAGACACTCAGTGCCACTCTCTGACACTCTCCATCACTCGCTGACACTCTCTGACACTCTCAATCACTCTCAATCAATCTCTATCACTCTCTGACACACTCTGACACTCTCAGACAATCACTAAATCTCTCTGACAATCTCTGACACTCTCTGACACACTATCGCTCTCTATCACTCTCTGACACTCTCTCACAATCTCTATTACTCTCTATCACTCTCTATCACTCTCTGACACTCTCTGACACTCTCTGACACTCTCTGACACTCTCTGACCTCTCAGACACTCTCTGACACTCTCTATGACTCTCTGACACTCTTTGACACTCTCTGACACTCTCTATCACTCTCTGACACTCTCTGACACTCTCTATCACTCTCTATCACTCTCTGACGCACACTATCACTCTCTGACAATCTCTGACACTCTCTGACACTCTCTGACACTCTCTCTCACTCTCAGACACTCACCATCACTCTCTGACACTCACTATCACTCTCTGATAGTCTCTGACACTCTCTGATACTCTCTGACACTCTCTGACACTCACTATCACTCTCTGACACTCCCTGACACTCACTGTCACTCTCAGACACTCAGTGTCACTCTCTGACACTCTCTTACACTCTCTGACACTCTCTGACCCTCTCTATCACTCTCTGTCACTCTCTGACACACTCTGACACTCTCAGACACTCAGTGCCACTCTCTGACACTCTCCATCACTCTCTGACACTCTCTGACACTCTCAATCACTCTCAATCAATCTCTATCACTCTCTGACACACTCTGACACTCTCAGACAATCACTAAAACTCTCTGACAATCTCTGACACTCTCTGACACACTATCGCTCTCTATCACTCTCTGACACTCTCTCACACTCTCTATTACTCTCTATCACTCTCTGACACTCTCTGACACTCTCTGACCTCTCAGACACTCTCTGACACTCTCTATGACTCTCTGACACTCTTTTACACTCTCTGACACTCACTATCACTCGCTGACTCTCTCTCTCTCTCTCTCTGACAATCTCTGACACTGTCTGACACTCTCAGACACTCTCAGACACTCACTATCACTATCTGACTCTCTCTATCACTCTCTGACACTCTCTTTCACTCGCTGACATTCTCTGACACTCTCTGACTATCACTATCACTCTCTGATTCTCTCTGACACTCACTATCACTCTCTGATACTCTCAGACACTCACTATCACTCTCTGACACTCTCTATCTCTCTCTGACACTCTCTGACACTCCCTATCACTCTCTGACATTCTCGATCACTCTCAGACACTCTCAGACACTCATTATCGCTCTCTGACACTCTCTGACACTCTCTGACACTCTCTGACACACTCTGACAATCTCTTTCACGCTCTATCACTCTCTGAGACTCTCGGACGCTCTCTGACACTCTCTATAGCTCTCTGACACTCTCTGACACTTTCTTTCACTCTCTGACACTCTCTGACACTCTTTGATACTCGCCATCACTCTCTGACACTCTTTGACACTCTCAATCACTATCAATCAATCTCTATCACTCTCTGACACACTCTGACACTCTCAGACACTCAGTGCCACTCTCTGACACTCTCTGACACTCTCAATCACTCTCAATCAATCTCTATCACTCTCTGACACACTCTGACACTCTCAGACAATCACTAAAACTCTCTGACAATCTCTGACACTCTCTGACACACTATCGCTCTCTATCACTCTCTGACACTCTCTCACACTCTCTATTACTCTCTATCACTCTCTATCACTCTCTGACACTCAATGACACTCTCTGACCTCTCAGACACTCTCTGACACTCTCTATGACTCTCTGATTCTCTTTGACACTCTCTGACACTCTCTATCACTCTCTGACACTCTCTGACACTTTCTATCACTCTCTGTCACTCTCTATCACTCTCTGACACTCTCAGACACTCACTATCACTCTCTGACACTCTCTATCTCTCTCTGACACTCTCTGACACTGTCTGACACTCTCAGACACTCTCAGACACTCACTATCACTATCTGGCTCTCTCTCTCACTCTCTGCCACTCTCTGACACTCTCTTTCACTCGCTGACACTCTCTGACACTCTCTGACAATCACTATCACTCTCTGACGCTCTCTGACACTCTCAGACACTCTCAGACACTCACTATCACTCTCTGATTCTCTCTGACACTCACTATCACTCTCTGATACTCTCAGACACTCACTATCACTCTCTGACACTCTCTATCACTCTCTGACACTCTCTATCACTCTCTGACACTCTCTGACACTCCCTATCACTCTCTGACATTCTCGATCACTCACTGACACTCTCTATCACTCTCAGGCACTCTCAGACACTCATTATCGCTCTCTGACACTCTCTGACACTCTCTGACACACTCTGGCACTCTCTATCACGCTCTATCCCTCTCTGAGACTCTCGGACACTCTCTGACACTCTCTTTCACTCTCTGACTCTCTCTGACACTCTCAGACACTCGCCATCACTCTCTGAAATGCTTTGACACTCACTATCACTCTCTGACACTCTCTGACACTCTCTGATACTCTCTGACACACTATCGCTCTCTATCACTCTCTGACACTCTCTCACACTCTCTATTACTCTCTATCACTCTCTATCACTCTCTGACACTCTCTGACACTCTCTGACCTCACTGACACTCTCTGACACTCTCTATGACTCTCAGACCCTCTTTGACACTCTCTGACACTCTCTATCACTCTCTGACACTCTCTATCACGCTCTATCACTCTCTGAGACTCTCGGACACTCTCTGACACTTTATTTCACTCTCTGACACTCGCCATCACTCTCTGACACTCTTTGACACTCACTATCTATCTCTGACATGCTCTGACACTCTCTGATACTCTCTGACACTCTCTATCACTCTCTGACACCCTCTGACACTCTCTGACACTCTCAGACAATAACTATCACTCTCTGACACTCTCTATCACTCTCTATCACTCTCTGACTCTCTCTGACACTCTCAGACACTCACATACACTCACTATCACTCTCTGACACTCTCTGACACTCACTATCACTCTCTGAAACTCTCTGACACTCTCTGACACTCTCTATCACTCTCTGACACTCTCAATCGCTCTCTATCACTCTCTGCCACTCTCTGACACTCTCTTTCATTCGCTGACATTCTCTGACACTCTCTGACAATCACTATCACTCTCTGATTCTCTCTGACACTCACTATCACTCTCTGATACTCTCAGACACTCACTATCACTCTCTGACACTCTCTATCACTCTCTGACACTCTCTGTCACTCTCTGACACTCTCTGACACTCTCTGACACTCCCTATCACTCTCTGACATTCTCGATCACTCACTGACACTCTCTATCACTCTCAGACACTCTCAGACACTCATTATCGCTCTCTGACACTCTCTGACACTCTCTGACACTCTCTTTCACGCTCTATCACTCTCTGAGACTCTCGGACGCTCTCTGACACTCTCTATCGCTCTCTGACACTCTCTGACACTTTCTTTCACTCTCTGACACTCTCTGACACTCTCAGACACTCGCCATCACTCTCTGACACTCTTTGACACTCTCAATCACTATCAATCAATCTCTATCACTCTCTGACACACTCTGACACTCTCAGACACTCAGTGCCACTCTCTGACACTCTCTGACACTCTCAATCACTCTCAATCAATCTCTATCACTCTCTGACACACTCTGACACTCTCAGACAATCACTAAAACTCTCTGACAATCTCTGACACTCTCTGACACACTATCGCTCTCTATCACGCTCTGACACTCTCTCACACTCTCTATTACTCTCTATCACTCTCTATCACTCTCTGACACTCTCTGACACTCTCTGACCTCTCAGACACTCTCTGACACTCTCTATGACTCTCTGACCCTCTTTGACACTCTCTGACACTCTCTGTCACTCTCTGACACTCTCTGACACTTTCTATCACTCTCTGTCACTCTCTGTCACTCTCTATCACTCTCTGACACTCTCAGACACTCACTATCACTCTCTGACACTCTCTATCTCTCTCTGACACTCTCTGACACTGTCTGACACTCTCAGACACTCTCAGACACTCACTATCACTATCTGGCTCTCTCTCTCACTCTCTATCACTCTCTGACACTCTCAGACACTCACTATCACTCTCTGACACTCTCTATCTCTCTCTGACACTCTCTGACACTGTCTGACACTCTCAGACACTCTCAGACACTCACTATCACTATCTGGCTCTCTCTCTCACCCTCTGCCACTCTCTGACACTCTCTTTCACTCGCTGACACTCTCTGACACTCTCTGACAATCACTATCACTCTCTGACGCTCTCTGACACTCTCAGACACTCTCAGACACTCACTATCACTCTCTGATTCTCTCTGACACTCACTATCACTCTCTGATACTCTCAGACACTCACTATCACTCTCTGACATTCTCTATCACTCTCTGACACTCTCTATCACTCTCTGACACTCTCTGACACTCCCTATCACTCTCTGACATTCTCGATCACTCACTGACACTCTCTATCACTCTCAGGCACTCTCAGACACTCATTATCACTCTCTGACACTCTCTGACACTCTCTGACACACTCTGGCACTCTCTATCACGCTCTATCACTCTCTGAGACTCTCGGACACTCTCTGACACTCTCTTTCACTCTCTGACTCTCTCTGACACTCTCTGAACTCTCAGACACTCTCTGACACTCTCTATGACTCTCAGACCCTCTTTGACACTCTCTGACACTCTCTATCACTCTCTGACACTCTCTATCACGCTCTATCACTCTCTGAGACTCTCGGACACTCTCTGACACTTTATTTCACTCTCTGACACTCGCCATCACTCTCTGACACTCTTTGACACTCACTATCAATCTCTGACATGCTCTGACACTCTCTGATACTCTCGGACACTCACTATCACTCTCTGACACCCTCTGACACTCTCTGACACTCTCAGACAATAACTATCACTCTCTGACACTCTCTATCACTCTCTATCACTCTCTGACTCTCTCTGACACTCTCAGACACTCACATACACTCACTATCACTCTCTGACACTCTCTGACACTTACTATCACTCTCTGAAACTCTCTGACACTCTCTGACACTCTCTATCACTCTCTGACACTCTCATTCGCTCTCTATCACTCTCTGACACTCTCTGACAATCTCAGACATTCACTATCACTCTCTGACACACTCTGACACTCTCAGACACTCACTATCACTCTCTGACACATTCTGACACTCTCAGACATACACTATCACTCTCTGACACTCTCTGACACACACTATCACTCTCTGACACTCTCCGAAAGTCTTTGACACTCTCTGACACTCTCTGACACTCTCTATCACTCTCTGACACTCTCTATCACTCTCTGACTCTCTCTGACACTGTCTATCACTCTCTATCACTCTCTGACACTCTCTGACACTCACTATCACTCTCTGACACACTCTGACATTCTCAGACACTCACTATCACTCTCTGACGCTCTCTGACACTCTCTGACACTCTCAGATACCTCTCAGACACTCACTATCACTATCTGACGCTCTCAGTCACTCTCTATCACTCTCTATCACTCTCTGACACTCTCTGACACTCTCTGACACTCTCTGACACTCTCTAAAACTCTCTGACACTCTCTGAAACTCTCAGACAATCACAGACACTCACTATCACTCTCTGACACTCTCTGACACTCACTGTCGCTCTCTGACACTCTCTATCACTCTCTATCACTCTCTATCACTATCTGACACTCTCTGACAATCACTATCATTCTCTGACACACTCTGACTCTCTCAGACACTCACTATCACTCACTATCACTCTCTGGCACTCTCTGACACACACTATCACTCTCTGACAACCTCTGACATTCTCTGACACTCTCTGACACTCTCTGACACTCTCTATCACTCTCTGACACTCTCAATCACTCTCTGACACTCACTGACACTCTCTATCACTCTCAGACACTCAGTGTCACTCTCTGACAATCCCTGACACTCTCTGACACTCTCTAACACTCTCTATCACTCTCTGTCACTCTCTGACACACTCTGACACTCTCTATCACTCTCTGACACTCTCTGACATTCTCTGACACACTCTGACACACACTGACACTCTCAGACACTCTCTATCACTCTCTGACACTCTCTGACACTCTCTATCACTCTCTATCACTCTCTATCACTCTCTGACACCCTCTGACACTCTCTGACACTCTCTGACACTCTCTAACACTCTCTATCACTCTCTGTCACTCTCTGACACTCTCTGACACTCACTGACACTCTCTATCACTCTCTGACACTCTCTGACATTCTCTGACACACTCTGACACACACTGACACTCTCAGACACTCTCTATCACTCACTGACTCTCTGAAAATCTCTATCACTCTCTGACTCGCTCTGAAACTCTCAGACATTCTCAGACACTCACTATCACTCTCTGACACTCTCTGACACTCTCTATCACTCTCTATCACTCTCTGACACTCTCTATCAATCACTATCACTCTCTGAAACTCTCAATCACTCTCTATCACTCTCTGGCACTCTCTGACATTCTCTATCACTCTCTATCACTCTCTGACACTCTCTGACACTCTTTATCACTCTCTGACACTCTCTGACACACTCTGACACACTCTGACACTCTCAGACAATCAATATCAGTCTCTGACACTCTCTGAAACTCTCAGACACTCACAGACACTCACTATCACTCTCTGACACTCTCTGACACTCACAATCTCTCTCTGACACTCTCTATCACTCTCTATCACTCTCTATCACTCTCTATCACTTTCTGACACTCTCTGACACTCTCAGACACTCACTATCACTCTCTGACACTCTCTGACACTCTCTGAAACTCTCTATCACTCTCTGACTCGCTCTGACACTCTCAGACACTCTCAGACACTCACTATCAGTCTCTAACATTCTCTGACACTCTCTGACACTCTCTATCACTCTCTATCACTCTCTGACACTCTCTATCACTCACTAACACTCTCTGACACACTCAATCTCTTTCTATCACTCTCTGGCACTCGCTGACATTCTCGATCACTCTCTATCACTCTCTGACACTCTGAGACACTCACTATCACTCTCTGACACTCACTATCACTCTCTGACGCTCTCTGACACTCTCTGACACTTTCTATCACTCTCTATCATACTCTGACACTCTCTGACACTCTCTGACACTCTCAGATAACTCTCAGACACTCACTATCACTCTCTGACTCTCTCAGACACTCTCTATCACTCTCTATCACTCTCTGACACTCTCTGACACTCTCTGACACTCTCTAAAACTCTCTGACACTCTCTGAAACTCTCAGACAATCACAGAGACTCACTATCACTCTCTGACACTCTCTGACACTCTCTGACACTCTCTGACCCTCACTGTCGCTCTCTGACACTGTCTATCACTCTCTATCACGCTCCATCACTCTCTTTCACTCTCTGACACTCTCTGACACTCTCAGACACTCTCATACGCTCACTATCACTCTCTGACACTCTCTGACACTCTCTGACACTCTCGATCACTCACTGACTCTCCGAAACTCTCTATCACTCCCTGACTCGCTCTGACACTCTCAGACACTCTCAGACACTCACTATCACTCTCTGACACTCTCTGACACTCTCTGACACTCTCTATCACTCTCTATCACTCTCTGACACTCTCTATCACTCACTATCACTCTCTGACACTCTCTGACACTCTCCGACACTCTCTATCACTCACTGACTCTCTGAAACTCTCTATCACACTCTGACTCACTCTGACACTCTCAGACACTCTCAGACACTCACTATCACTCTCTGACACTCTCTGACACTCTCTATCACTCTCTATCACTCTCTGACACTCTCAATCACTCTCTATCACTCTCTGGCACTCTCTGACATTCTCTATCACTCTCTATCACTCTCTGACACTCTCTGACACTCTCTGAAACTCACTGACACTCTCTATCACTCTCTGACACTGTCTGACACTCTCTGACACACTCTGACACTCTCAGACAATCACTATCACTCTCTGACACTCTCTGAAATTCTCAGACACTCACAGACACTCACTATCACTCTCTGACACTATCTGACACTCTCTGAAACTCTCAGACACTCTCATACACTCACTATCGCTCTTTGACACTCTCTGACACTCTCTATCACTCTCTATCACTCTCTAACTCTCGCTGACACTCTCTGACACTCTCTGACACTCTCAGACACTCTCATACACTCACTATCACTCTCTGACACTCTCTATCACTATCTATCACTCACTATCACTCTCTGACACTCTCAATCACTCTCTATCACTCTCTGGCACTTTCTGACATTCTCTATCACTCTCTATCACTCTCTGACACTCTCAGACACACACTATCACTCTCTGACACATTCTGACACTCTCAGACATACACTATCACTCTCTGACACTCACTATCACTCTCTGACACTCTCTGACACACACTATCACTCTCTGACACTCTCTGAAAGTCTCTGACACTCTCTGACACTCTCTGACACTCTCTATCACTCTCTGACACTCTCTGACACTCTCTATCACTCTCTGACTCTCTCTGACACTGTCTATCACTCTCTATCACTCTCTGACACTCTCTGACACTCACTATCACTCTCTGACACACTCTGACATTCTCAGACACTCACTATCACTCTCTGACGCTCTCAGTCACTCTCTATCACTCTCTATGACTCTCTGACACTCTCTGACACTCTCTATCACTCTCTGACACTCTCTATCACTCTCTGTCACTCTCTATCACTCTCTATCACTCTCTGAAACTCTCAGACACTCACTATCACTCGCTGACACTCTCTCTCTCTCTCTGACAATCTCTGACACTGTCTGACACTCTCAGACACTCTCAGACACTCACTATCACTATCTGACTCTCTCTATCACTCTCTGCCACTCTCTGACACTCTCTTTCATTCGCTGACATTCTCTGACACTCTCTGACAATCACTATCACTCTCTGATTCTCTCTGGCACTCACTATCACTCTCTGATACTCTCAGACACTCACTATCACTCTCTGACACTCTCTATCACTCTCTGACACTCTCTGTCACTCTCTGACACTCTCTGACACTCTCTGACACTCCCTATCACTCTCTGACATTCTCGATCACTCACTGACACTCTCTATCACTCTCAGACACTCTCAGACACTCATTATTGCTCTCTGACACTCTCTGACACTCTCTGACACTCTCTTTCACGCTCTATCACTCTCTGAGACTCTCGGACGCTCTCTGACACTCTCTATCGCTCTCTGACACTCTCTGACACTTTCTTTCACTCTCTGACACTCTCTGACACTCTCAGACACTCGCCATCACTCTCTGACACTCTTTGACACTCTCAATCACTATCAATCAATCTCTATCACTCTCTGACACACTCTGACACTCTCAGACACTCAGTGCCACTCTCTGACACTCTCTGACACTCTCAATCACTCTCAATCAATCTCTATCACTCTCTGACACACTCTGACACTCTCAGACAATCACTAAAACTCTCTGACAATCTCTGACACTCTCTGACACACTATCGCTCTCTATCACGCTCTGACACTCTCTCACACTCTCTATTACTCTCTATCACTCTCTATCACTCTCTGACACTCTCTGACACTCTCTGACCTCTCAGACACTCTCTGACACTCTCTATGACTCTCTGACCCTCTTTGACACTCTCTGACACTCTCTATCACTCTCTGACACTCTCTGACACTTTCTATCACTCTCTGTCACTCTCTGTCACTCTCTATCACTCTCTGACACTCTCAGACACTCACTATCACTCTCTGACACTCTCTATCTCTCTCTGACACTCTCTGACACTGTCTGACACTCTCAGACACTCTCAGACACTCACTATCACTATCTGGCTCTCTCTCTCACTCTCTATCACTCTCTGACACTCTCAGACACTCACTATCACTCTCTGACACTCTCTATCTCTCTCTGACACTCTCTGACACTGTCTGACACTCTCAGACACTCTCAGACACTCACTATCACTATCTGGCTCTCTCTCTCACTCTCTGCCACTCTCTGACACTCTCTTTCACTCGCTGACAATCTCTGACACTCTCTGACAATCACTATCACTCTCTGACGCTCTCTGACACTCTCAGACACTCTCAGACACTCACTATCACTCTCTGATTCTCTCTGACACTCACTATCACTCTCTGATACTCTCAGACACTCACTATCACTCTCTGACACTCTCTATCACTCTCTGACACTCTCTATCACTCTCTGACACTCTCTGACACTCCCTATCACTCTCTGACATTCTCGATCACTCACTGACACTCTCTATCACTCTCAGGCACTCTCAGACACTCATTATCACTCTCTGACACTCTCTGACACTCTCTGACACACTCTGGCACTCTCTATCACGCTCTATCACTCTCTGAGACTCTCGGACACTCTCTGACACTCTCTTTCACTCTCTGACTCTCTCTGACACTCTCAGACACTCGCCATCACTCTCTGAAATGCTTTGACACTCACTATCACTCTCTGACACTCTCTGACACTCTCTGATATTCTCTGACACACTATCGCTCTCTATCACTCTCTGACACTCTCTCACACTCTCTATTACTCTCCATCACTCTCTATCACTCTCTGACACTCTCTGACACTCTCTGAACTCTCAGACACTCTCTGACACTCTCTATGACTCTCAGACCCTCTTTGACACTCTCTGACACTCTCTATCACTCTCTGACACGCTCTATCACGCTCTATCACTCTCTGAGACTCTCGGACACTCTCTGACACTTTATTTCACTCTCTGACACTCGCCATCACTCTCTGACACTCTTTGACACTCACTATCAATCTCTGACATGCTCTGACACTCTCTGATACTCTCTGACACTCACTATCACTCTCTGACACCCTCTGACACTCTCTGACACTCTCAGACAATAACTATCACTCTCTGACACTCTCTATCACTCTCTATCACTCTCTGACTCTCTCTGACACTCTCAGACACTCACATACACTCACTATCACTCTCTGACACTCTCTGACACTCACTATCACTCTCTGAAACTCTCTGACACTCTCTGACACTCTCTATCACTCTCTGACACTCTCAATCGCTCTCTATCACTCTCTGACACTCTCTGACAATCTCAGACATTCACTATCACTCTCTGACACACTCTGACACTCTCAGACACTCACTATCACTCTCTGACACATTCTGACACTCTCAGACATACACTATCACTCTCTGACACTCACTATCACTCTCTGACACTCTCTGACACACACTATCACTCTCTGACACTCTCCGAAAGTCTCTGACACTCTCTGACACTCTCTGACACTCTCTATCACTCTCTGACACTCTCTGACACTCTCTATCACTCTCTGACACTCTCTGACACTCTCTGACACTCTCTATCACTCTCTGACACTCTCTGACATTCTCGATCACTCTCTATCACTCTCTGACACTCTGAGACACTCACTATCACTCTCTGACACTCACTATCACTCTCTGACGCTCTCTGACACTCTCTGACACTTTCTATCACTCTCTATCATACTCTGACACTCTCTGACACTCTCTGACACTCTCTGACACTCTCAGATAACTCTCAGACACTCACTATCACTCTCTGACTCTCTCAGACACTCTCTATCACTCTCTATCACTCTCTGACACTCTCTGACACTCTCTGACACTCTCTAAAACTCTCTGACACTCTCTGAAACTCTCAGACAATCACAGAGACTCACTATCACTCTCTGACACTCTCTGACACTCTCTGACACTCTCTGACCCTCACTGTCGCTCTCTGACACTGTCTATCACTCTCTATCACGCTCCATCACTCTCTTTCACTCTCTGACACTCTCTGACACTCTCTGACACTCTCAGACACTCTCATACGCTCACTATCACTCTCTGACACTCTCTGACACTCTCTGACACTCTCGATCACTCACTGACTCTCCGAAACTCTCTATCACTCCCTGACTCGCTCTGACACTCTCAGACACTCTCAGACACTCACTATCACTCTCTGACACTCTCTGACACTCTCTGACACTTTCTATCACTCTCTGTCACTCTCTGTCACTCTCTATCACTCTCTGACACTCTCAGACACTCACTATCACTCTCTGACACTCTCTATCTCTCTCTGACACTCTCTGACACTGTCTGACACTCTCAGACACTCTCAGACACTCACTATCACTATCTGGCTCTCTCTCTCACTCTCTATCACTCTCTGACACTCTCAGACACTCACTATCACTATCTGACTCTCTCTATCACTCTCTGCCACTGTCTGACACTCTCTTTCATTCGCTGACATTCTCTGACACTCTCTGACAATCACTATCACTCTCTGATTCTCTCTGGCACTCACTATCACTCTCTGATACTCTCAGACACTCACTATCACTCTCTGACACTCTCTATCACTCTCTGACACTCTCTGTCACTCTCTGACACTCTCTGACACTCTCTGACACTCCCTATCACTCTCTGACATTCTCGATCACTCACTGACACTCTCTATCACTCTCAGACACTCTCAGACACTCATTATTGCTCTCTGACACTCTCTGACACTCTCTGACACTCTCTTTCACGCTCTATCACTCTCTGAGACTCTCGGACGCTCTCTGACACTCTCTATCGCTCTCTGACACTCTCTGACACTTTCTTTCACTCTCTGACACTCTCTGACACTCTCAGACACTCGCCATCACTCTCTGACACTCTTTGACACTCTCAATCACTATCAATCAATCTCTATCACTCTCTGACACACTCTGACACTCTCAGACACTCAGTGCCACTCTCTATCACTCTCTATCACTCTCTGACACTCTCTGACACTCTCTATCACTCTCTGACACTCTCTTTCACGCTCTATCACTCTCTGAGACTCTCGGACGCTCTCTGACACTCTCTATCGCTCTCTGACACTCTCTGACACTTTCTTTCACTCTCTGACACTCTCTGACACTCTCAGACACTCGCCATCACTCTCTGACACTCTTTGACACTCTCAATCACTATCAATCAATCTCTATCACTCTCTGACACACTCTGACACTCTCAGACACTCAGTGCCACTCTCTGACACTCTCTGACACTCTCAATCACTCTCAATCAATCTCTATCACTCTCTGACACACTCTGACACTCTCAGACAATCACTAAAACTCTCTGACAATCTCTGACACTCTCTGACACACTATCGCTCTCTATCACGCTCTGACACTCTCTCACACTCTCTATTACTCTCTATCACTCTCTATCACTCTCTGACACTCTCTGACACTCTCTGACCTCTCAGACACTCTCTGACACTCTCTATGACTCTCTGACCCTCTTTGACACTCTCTGACACTCTCTATCACTCTCTGACACTCTCTGACACTTTCTATCACTCTCTGTCACTCTCTGTCACTCTCTATCACTCTCTGACACTCTCAGACACTCACTATCACTCTCTGACACTCTCTATCTCTCTCTGACACTCTCTGACACTGTCTGACACTCTCAGACACTCTCAGACACTCACTATCACTATCTGGCTCTCTCTCTCACTCTCTATCACTCTCTGACACTCTCAGACACTCACTATCACTCTCTGACACTCTCTATCTCTCTCTGACACTCTCTGACACTGTCTGACACTCTCAGACACTCTCAGACACTCACTATCACTATCTGGCTCTCTCTCTCACTCTCTGCCACTCTCTGACACTCTCTTTCACTCGCTGACAATCTCTGACACTCTCTGACAATCACTATCACTCTCTGACGCTCTCTGACACTCTCAGACACTCTCAGACACTCACTATCACTCTCTGATTCTCTCTGACACTCACTATCACTCTCTGATACTCTCAGACACTCACTATCACTCTCTGACACTCTCTATCACTCTCTGACACTCTCTATCACTCTCTGACACTCTCTGACACTCCCTATCACTCTCTGACATTCTCGATCACTCACTGACACTCTCTATCACTCTCAGGCACTCTCAGACACTCATTATCACTCTCTGACACTCTCTGACACTCTCTGACACACTCTGGCACTCTCTATCACGCTCTATCACTCTCTGAGACTCTCGGACACTCTCTGACACTCTCTTTCACTCTCTGACTCTCTCTGACACTCTCAGACACTCGCCATCACTCTCTGAAATGCTTTGACACTCACTATCACTCTCTGACACTCTCTGACACTCTCTGATATTCTCTGACACACTATCGCTCTCTATCACTCTCTGACACTCTCTCACACTCTCTATTACTCTCCATCACTCTCTATCACTCTCTGACACTCTCTGACACTCTCTGAACTCTCAGACACTCTCTGACACTCTCTATGACTCTCAGACCCTCTTTGACACTCTCTGACACTCTCTATCACTCTCTGACACGCTCTATCACGCTCTATCACTCTCTGAGACTCTCGGACACTCTCTGACACTTTATTTCACTCTCTGACACTCGCCATCACTCTCTGACACTCTTTGACACTCACTATCAATCTCTGACATGCTCTGACACTCTCTGATACTCTCTGACACTCACTATCACTCTCTGACACCCTCTGACACTCTCTGACACTCTCAGACAATAACTATCACTCTCTGACACTCTCTATCACTCTCTATCACTCTCTGACTCTCTCTGACACTCTCAGACACTCACATACACTCACTATCACTCTCTGACACTCTCTGACACTCACTATCACTCTCTGAAACTCTCTGACACTCTCTGACACTCTCTATCACTCTCTGACACTCTCAATCGCTCTCTATCACTCTCTGACACTCTCTGACAATCTCAGACATTCACTATCACTCTCTGACACACTCTGACACTCTCAGACACTCACTATCACTCTCTGACACATTCTGACACTCTCAGACATACACTATCACTCTCTGACACTCACTATCACTCTCTGACACTCTCTGACACACACTATCACTCTCTGACACTCTCCGAAAGTCTCTGACACTCTCTGACACTCTCTGACACTCTCTATCACTCTCTGACACTCTCTGACACTCTCTATCACTCTCTGACACTCTCTGACACTCTCTGACACTCTCTATCACTCTCTGACACTCTCTGACATTCTCGATCACTCTCTATCACTCTCTGACACTCTGAGACACTCACTATCACTCTCTGACACTCACTATCACTCTCTGACGCTCTCTGACACTCTCTGACACTTTCTATCACTCTCTATCATACTCTGACACTCTCTGACACTCTCTGACACTCTCTGACACTCTCAGATAACTCTCAGACACTCACTATCACTCTCTGACTCTCTCAGACACTCTCTATCACTCTCTATCACTCTCTGACACTCTCTGACACTCTCTGACACTCTCTAAAACTCTCTGACACTCTCTGAAACTCTCAGACAATCACAGAGACTCACTATCACTCTCTGACACTCTCTGACACTCTCTGACACTCTCTGACCCTCACTGTCGCTCTCTGACACTGTCTATCACTCTCTATCACGCTCCATCACTCTCTTTCACTCTCTGACACTCTCTGACACTCTCTGACACTCTCAGACACTCTCATACGCTCACTATCACTCTCTGACACTCTCTGACACTCTCTGACACTCTCGATCACTCACTGACTCTCCGAAACTCTCTATCACTCCCTGACTCGCTCTGACACTCTCAGACACTCTCAGACACTCACTATCACTCTCTGACACTCTCTGACACTCTCTGACACTCTCTATCACTCTCTATCACTCTCTGACACTCTCTATCACTCACTATCACTCTCTGACACTCTCTGACACTCTCCGACACTCTCTATCACTCACTGACTCTCTGAAACTCTCTATCACACTCTGACTCACTCTGACACTCTCAGACACTCTCAGACACTCACTATCACTCTCTGACACTCTCTGACACTCTCTATCACTCTCTATCACTCTCTGACACTCTCAATCACTCTCTATCACTCTCTGGCACTCTCTGACATTCTCTATCACTCTCTATCACTCTCTGACACTCTCTGACACTCTCTGAAACTCACTGACACTCTCTATCACTCTCTGACACTGTCTGACACTCTCTGACACACTCTGACACACTCTGACACTCTCAGACAATCACTATCACTCTCTGACACTCTCTGAAATTCTCAGACACTCACAGACACTCACTATCACTCTCTGACACTATCTGACACTCTCTGAAACTCTCAGACACTCTCATACACTCACTATCGCTCTTTGACACTCTCTGACACTCTCTATCACTCTCTATCACTCTCTAACTCTCGCTGACACTCTCTGACACTCTCTGACACTCTCAGACACTCTCATACACTCACTATCACTCTCTGACACTCTCTATCACTATCTATCACTCACTATCACTCTCTGACACTCTCAATCACTCTCTATCACTCTCTGGCACTTTCTGACATTCTCTATCACTCTCTATCACTCTCTGACACTCTCAGACACTCACTATCACTCTCTGACACTCACTATCACTCTCTGAAGCTCTCTGACACTCTCTGACACTCTCAGATAACTCTCATGCACTCACTATCACTCTCTGACGCTCTCAGACACTCTCTATCACTCTCTATCACTCTCTATCACTCTCTGACACTCTGACACTCTCTATCACTCTCGATCACTCTACGACTCTCTCTGACACTCTCAGACATTCACTATCACTCTCTGACACACTCTGACACTCTCAGACACTCACTATCACTCTCTGACACTCACCATCACTCTCTGACACTCTCTGACGCACATTATCACTCTCTGACAATCTCTGACACTCTCTGACACTCTCTGACACTCTCAATCACTCTCTGACACACTCTGACACACTCTGACACTCTCAGACACTCAGTGCCACTCTCTGCCACTCTCTATCACTCTCTGACACTCTCTGACACTCTCAATCACTCTCTATCACTCTCTGACACACTCTGACACTCTCAGACTATCACGATCACTCTCTGACACTCTCTGACACTCTCTGACATACTCTACCGCTCTCTATCACTCTCTGACACTCTCTATCACTCTCTATCACTCTCTGACACTCTCTGACGCTCTCAGACATTCACTATTACTCTCTGACACACTCTGACACTCTCAGACACTCACTATCATTCTCTGACACTCTCTGACACTCACGATCACACTCTGACACTCTCTGACGCACACTATCACTCTCTGACAATCTCTGACACTCTCTGACACTCTCTGACACTCTCTATCACTCTCTGACACTCTCAATCACTCTCTGACACACTCTGACACTCTCAGACACTCAGTGTCACTCTCTGACACTCTCTTACGCTCTCTGACACTCTCTGACACTCTCTATCACTCTCTGTCACTCTCTGACACACTCTGACACTTTCAGACACTCAGTGCCACTCTCTGACACTCTCTGACACTCTCTGACACTCACTATCACTCTCTGACATTCTCGATCACTCACTGACACTCTCTATCACTCTCAGACACTCATTATCGCTCTCTGACAATCTCTGACACTCTCAGACACTCACTATCACTCTCTGACACACTCTGACACTCTCAGACACTCACTATCACTCTCTGACAATCTCTGACTCTCACTATCACTCTCTGACAATCTCTGACACTCTCTGACACTCTCTGACACTCTCTATCACTCTCTGACACTCTCAATCACTCTCTGACACTCACTGTCACTCTCAGACATTCTCGATCACTCACTGACACTCTCTATCACTCTCTGACACTCTCTTACACTCTCTGACACTCTCTGACACTCTCTATCACTCTCTGTCACTCTCTGACACACTCTGACACTTTCAGACGCTCAGTGCCACTCTCTGACACTCTCTGACGCTCACTATCACTCTCTGACATTCTCGATCACTCACTGACACTCTCTATCACTCTCAGACACTCATTATCGCTCTCTGTCAATCTCTGACACTCTCAGACACTCACTATTACTCTCTGACACACTCTGACACTCTCAGACAATCTCTGACACTCTCTAACACTCTCTATCACTCTCTGTCACTCTCTGACACTCTCTGACACTCACTGACACTCTCTATCACTCTCTGACACTCTCTGACATTCTCTGACACACTCTGACACACACTGACACTCTCAGACACTCTCTATCACTCACTGACTCTCTGAAACTCTCTATCACTCTCTGACTCGCTCTGAAACTCTCAGACATTCTCAGACACTCACTATCACTCTCTGACACTCTCTGACACTCTCTATCACTCTCTATCACTCTCTGACACTCTCTATCAATCACTATCACTCTCTGAAACTCTCAATCACTCTCTATCACTCTCTGGCACTCTCTGACATTCTCTATCACTCTCTATCACTCTCTGACACTCTCTGACACTCTCTGACACTCACTGACACTCTTTATCACTCTCTGACACTCTCTGACACACTCTGACACACTCTGACACTCTCAGACAATCAATATCAGTCTCTGACACTCTCTGAAACTCTCAGACACTCACAGACACTCACTATCACTCTCTGACACTCTCTGACACTCACAATCTCTCTCTGACACTCTCTATCACTCTCTATCACTCTCTATCACTCTCTATCACTTTCTGACACTCTCTGACACTCTCAGACACTCACTATCACTCTCTGACACTCTCTGACACTCTCTGAAACTCTCTATCACTCTCTGACTCGCTCTGACACTCTCAGACACTCTCAGACACTCACTATCAGTCTCTAACATTCTCTGACACTCTCTGACACTCTCTATCACTCTCTATCACTCTCTGACACTCTCTATCACTCACTAACACTCTCTGACACACTCAATCTCTTTCTATCACTCTCTGACACTCACTATCACTCTCTGACGCTCTCTGACACTCTCTGACACTTTCTATCACTCTCTATCATACTCTGACACTCTCTGACACTCTCTGACACTCTCAGATAACTCTCAGACACTCACTATCACTCTCTGACTCTCTCAGACACTCTCTGTCACTCTCTATCACTCTCTGACACTCTCTGACACTCTCTAAAACTCTCTGACACTCTCTGAAACTCTCAGACAATCACAGAGACTCACTATCACTCTCTGACACTCTCTGACACTCTCTGACACTCTCTGACCCTCACTGTCGCTCTCTGACACTGTCTATCACTCTCTATCACGCTCCATCACTCTCTTTCACTCTCTGACACTCTCTGACACTCTCTGACACTCTCTGACACTCTGAGACACTCAATATCACTCTCTGACACTCACTATCACTCTCTGACGCTCTCTGACACTCTCTGACACTTTCTATCACTCTCTATCATACTCTGACACTCTCTGACACTCTCTGACACTCTCAGATAACTCTCAGACACTCACTATCACTCTCTGACTCTCTCAGACACTCTCTGTCACTCTCTATCACTCTCTGACACTCTCTGACACTCTCTAAAACTCTCTGACACTCTCTGAAACTCTCAGACAATCACAGAGACTCACTATCACTCTCTGACACTCTCTGACACTCTCTGACACTCTCTGACCCTCACTGTCGCTCTCTGACACTGTCTATCACTCTCTATCACGCTCCATCACTCTCTTTCACTCTCTGACACTCTCTGACACTCTCTGACACTCTCAGACACTCTCATACGCTCACTATCACTCTCTGACACTCTCTGACACTCTCTGACACTCTCGATCACTCACTGACTCTCCGAAACTCTCTATCACTCCCTGACTCGCTCTGACACTCTCAGACACTCTCAGACACTCACTATCACTCTCTGACACTCTCTGACACTCTCTGACACTCTCTATCACTCTCTATCACTCTCTGACACTCTCTATCACTCACTATCACTCTCTGACACTCTCTGACACTCTCCGACACTCTCTATCACTCACTGACTCTCTGAAACTCTCTATCACACTCTGACTCACTCTGACACTCTCAGACACTCTCAGACACTCACTATCACTCTCTGACACTCTCTGACACTCTCTATCACTCTCTATCACTCTCTGACACTCTCAATCACTCTCTATCACTCTCTGGCACTCTCTGACATTCTCTATCACTCTCTATCACTCTCTGACACTCTCTGACACTCTCTGAAACTCACTGACACTCTCTATCACTCTCTGACACTGTCTGACACTCTCTGACACACTCTGACACACTCTGACACTCTCAGACAATCACTATCACTCTCTGACACTCTCTGAAATTCTCAGACACTCACAGACACTCACTATCACTCTCTGACACTATCTGACACTCTCTGAAACTCTCAGACACTCTCATACACTCACTATCGCTCTTTGACACTCTCTGACACTCTCTATCACTCTCTATCACTCTCTAACTCTCGCTGACACTCTCTGACACTCTCTGACACTCTCAGACACTCTCATACACTCACTATCACTCTCTGACACTCTCTATCACTATCTATCACTCACTATCACTCTCTGACACTCTCAATCACTCTCTATCACTCTCTGGCACTTTCTGACATTCTCTATCACTCTCTATCACTCTCTGACACTCTCAGACACTCACTATCACTCTCTGACACTCACTATCACTCTCTGAAGCTCTCTGACACTCTCTGACACTCTCAGATAACTCTCATGCACTCACTATCACTCTCTGACGCTCTCAGACACTCTCTATCACTCTCTATCACTCTCTATCACTCTCTGACACTCTCTGACACTCTCCATCACTCTCGATCACTCTACGACTCTCTCTGACACTCTCAGACATTCACTATCACTCTCTGACACACTCTGACACTCTCAGACACTCACTATCACTCTCTGACACTCACCATCACTCTCTGACACTCTCTGACGCACACTATCACTCTCTGACAATCTCTGACACTCTCTGACACTCTCTGACACTCTCAATCACTCTCTGACACACTCTGACACACTCTGACACTCTCAGACACTCAGTGCCACTCTCTGCCACTCTCTATCACTCTCTGACACTCTCTGACACTCTCAATCACTCTCTATCACTCTCTGACACACTCTGACACTCTCAGACTATCACGATCACTCTCTGACACTCTCTGACACTCTCTGACATACTCTACCGCTCTCTATCACTCTCTGACACTCTCTATCACTCTCTATCACTCTCTGATACTCTCTGACGCTCTCAGACATTCACTATTACTCTCTGACACACTCTGACACTCTCAGACACTCACTATCATTCTCTGACACTCTCTGACACTCACGATCACACTCTGACACTCTCTGACGCACACTATCACTCTCTGACAATCTCTGACACTCTCTGACACTCTCTGACACTCTCTATCACTCTCTGACACTCTCAATCACTCTCTGACACACTCTGACACTCTCAGACACTCAGTGTCACTCTCTGACACTCTCTTACACTCTCTGACACTCTCTGACACTCTCTATCACTCTCTGTCACTCTCTGACACACTCTGACACTTTCAGACACTCAGTGCCACTCTCTGACACTCTCTGACACTCTCTGACACTCACTATCACTCTCTGACATTCTCGATCACTCACTGACACTCTCTATCACTCTCAGACACTCATTATCGCTCTCTGACAATCTCTGACACTCTCAGACACTCACTATCACTCTCTGACACACTCTGACACTCTCAGACACTCACTATCACTCTCTGACAATCTCTGACTCTCACTATCACTCTCTGACAATCTCTGACACTCTCTGACACTCTCTGACACTCTCTATCACTCTCTGACACTCTCAATCACTCTCTGACACTCACTGTCACTCTCAGACATTCTCGATCACTCACTGACACTCTCTATCACTCTCTGACACTCTCTTACACTCTCTGACACTCTCTGACACTCTCTATCACTCTCTGTCACTCTCTGACACACTCTGACACTTTCAGACACTCAGTGCCACTCTCTGACACTCTCTGACGCTCACTATCACTCTCTGACATTCTCGATCACTCACTGACACTCTCTATCACTCTCAGACACTCATTATCGCTCTCTGACAATCTCTGACACTCTCAGACACTCACTATTACTCTCTGACACACTCTGACACTCTCAGACACTCACTATCACTCTCTGACAATCTCTGACTCTCACTATCACTCTCTGACACTCTCTGTAACACACACTATCACTCTCTGACAATCTCTGACACTCTCTGACACTCTCTATCACTCTCTGAGACTCTCAATCACTCTCTGACACACTCTGACACTCTCAGACACTCAGTGTCACTCTCTGACAATCTCTGACACTCCCTGACAATCTCTGACACTCTCTATAACTCTCTGTCACTCTCTGACACTCACTGACACTCTCTATCACTCACTGACACTCTCTATCACTCTCTGACACTCTCTGACACTGTCTGACACTCTCTGACACACTCTGACACACTCTGACACTCTCAGACAATCACTATTACTCTCTGAAACTCTCTGACACTCTCAGACCCTCACAGACACTCAGTATCACTCTCTGACACTCACTATCGCTCTCTGACACTCTCGATCACTCTTTGACACTCTCTGACACTCTCTATCACTCTCTATCACTCTCTGACACTCTCTGACACTCTCAGACACTCTCATACACTCACTATCACTCTCTGACACTTTCTGACACTCTCTGACATTCTCTATCACTCACTGACTCTCTGAAACTCTCTATCACTCTCTGACTCGCTCTGACACTCTCAGACACTCACTAACACTCTCTGACACTCTCTGACACTCTCTATCACTCTCTATCGCTCTCTGACACTCTCTATCACTGTCTGACACTCTCAATCACTCTCTTTCACTCTCTGGCACTCTCTGACATTCTCTATCACTCTCTGACACTCTCTGACACTCACTATCACTCTCTATCACACTCTGACACTCTCTGACACTCTCAGATAACTCTCAGACCCTCACTATCATTCTCTGACGCTCTCTGACACTCTCTATCACTCTCTATCACTCTCTGACATTCTCTATCACTGTCTGACACTCTCTGACTCTCACTATCACTCTCTATCACACTCTGACACTCTCTGACACACTCAGATAACTTTCAGACCCTCACTATCATTCTCTGACGCTCTCTGACACTCTCTATCACTCTCTATCACTCTCTGACACTCTCTGACACAATCAGACACTCTCTATCACTCACTGACACTCTGAAACTCTCGATCACTCTCTGACTTGCTCTGACACTCTCAGACACTCTCAGACACTCACTATCACTCTCTGACACTCTCTGACACTCTCTATCACTCTCTATCACTCTCTGACACTCGCTATCACTCTCTGACACTCTCTTACACTCTCAGTCACTCTCAGACACTCACTATCATTCTCTGATTCTCTCTGACACTCACTATCACTCCCTGATAATCGCAGACACTCACTATCACTCACTATCACTCTCTGACACTCTCTGTCACTCTCTGACACTCTCTGACACTCTCTGACACTCTCAGGCACTCTCAGACACTCACTATCATTCTCTGACTCTCTCTATCACTCTCTGCCACTCTCTGACACTCTCTGACACTCTCTATCACTCGCTGACACTCTCTGACACTCTCTGACACTCTCTATCACTCTCTATCACTCTCTGACACTCTCTATCACTCTCTGACACTCTCTTACACTCTCAGTCTCTCTCAGACACTCACTATCATTCTCTGATTCTCTCTGACACTCACTATCACTCCCTGATAATCTCAGACACTCACTATCACTCTCTGACACTCTCTGTCACTCTCTGACACTGTCTGACACTCTCTGACACACTCTGACACACTCTGACACTCTCAGACAATCACTATTACTCTCTGAAACTCTCTGACACTCTCAGACCCTCACAGACACTCAGTATCACTCTCTGACACTCACTATCGCTCTCTGACACTCTCGATCACTCTTTGACACTCTCTGACACTCTCTATCACTCTCTATCACTCTCTGACACTCTCTGACACTCTCAGACACTCTCATACACTCACTATCACTCTCTGACACTTTCTGACACTCTCTGACATTCTCTATCACTCACTGACTCTCTGAAACTCTCTATCACTCTCTGACTCGCTCTGACACTCTCAGACACTCACTAACACTCTCTGACACTCTCTGACACTCTCTATCACTCTCTATCGCTCTCTGACACTCTCTATCACTGTCTGACACTCTCAATCACTCTCTTTCACTCTCTGGCACTCTCTGACATTCTCTATCACTCTCTGACACTCTCTGACACTCACTATCACTCTCTATCACACTCTGACACTCTCTGACACTCTCAGATAACTCTCAGACCCTCACTATCATTCTCTGACGCTCTCTGACACTCTCTATCACTCTCTATCACTCTCTGACATTCTCTATCACTGTCTGACACTCTCTGACTCTCACTATCACTCTCTATCACACTCTGACACTCTCTGACACACTCAGATAACTTTCAGACCCTCACTATCATTCTCTGACGCTCTCTGACACTCTCTATCACTCTCTATCACTCTCTGACACTCTCTGACACAATCAGACACTCTCTATCACTCACTGACACTCTGAAACTCTCGATCACTCTCTGACTTGCTCTGACACTCTCAGACACTCTCAGACACTCACTATCACTCTCTGACACTCTCTGACACTCTCTATCACTCTCTATCACTCTCTGACACTCGCTATCACTCTCTGACACTCTCTTACACTCTCAGTCACTCTCAGACACTCACTATCATTCTCTGATTCTCTCTGACACTCACTATCACTCCCTGATAATCGCAGACACTCACTATCACTCACTATCACTCTCTGACACTCTCTGTCACTCTCTGACACTCTCTGACACTCTCTGACACTCTCAGGCACTCTCAGACACTCACTATCATTCTCTGACTCTCTCTATCACTCTCTGCCACTCTCTGACACTCTCTGACACTCTCTATCACTCGCTGACACTCTCTGACACTCTCTGACACTCTCTATCACTCTCTATCACTCTCTGACACTCTCTATCACTCTCTGACACTCTCTTACACTCTCAGTCTCTCTCAGACACTCACTATCATTCTCTGATTCTCTCTGACACTCACTATCACTCCCTGATAATCTCAGACACTCACTATCACTCTCTGACACTCTCTGTCACTCTCTGACACTCTCTGACACTCTCTGACACTCTCAGGCACTCTCAGACACTCACTATCATTCTCTGACTCTCTCTATCACTCTCTGCCACTCTCTGACACTCTCTGACACTCTCTATCACTCGCTGACACTCTCTGACACACTCTGACAATCTCAGACACTCTCAGACACTCTCTATCACTCACTTTCACGCTCTGACACTCTCTATCACTCTCTGACACTCTCTGATACTCACTATCACTCTCTGACACTCTCTGACACTCTCTATCACTCTCTGACACTCTCTGACACTCTTTGACACTCTCTATCACTCTCTATCTTTCTCTGAAACTCTCTTGCACTCTCTGACACTCTCTATCACTCTCTCTCACTCTCTGACACTGTCTGACACTCACTATCACACTCTGACACTCTCTGACACTCTCTGACACTCTCTGACACTCTCTGACCTCTCAGACACTCTCTGACACTCTCTATGAGTCTCTGACTCTCTCTGACACTCTCTATCACTCTCTTACACTCTCTGACACTCTCTATCACTCTCTATCACTCTCTATAACTCTCTATCACTCTCTGACACTCTCAGACACTCACTATCACTCTCTGACACACTCTATCTCTCTCTGACACTCGCTGACACTGTCTGACACTCTCAGTCACTCACTGTCACTCTCTGACTCTCTCTATCTCTCTCTGCCACTGTCTGACACTCTCTTTCACTCGCTGACACTCTCTGACACTCTCTGACAATCTCAAACACTCTCTGAATCTCTCTGACACTCTCAGACACTCTCAGACACTGTCAGATACTCACTATCACTCTCTGACACACTCAATCTCTCTCTGACACTCTCTGACACTGTCTGACACTCTCAGTCACTCACTGTCACTCTCTGACTCTCTCTGTCTCTCTCTGCCACGGTCTGACTCTCCCTATCACTCTCTGACACTCTCTTACACTCTCAGACACTCACTATCACTCTCTGATTCTCTCTGACTCTCACTATCACTCTCTGATACTCTGAGACACTCACTATCACTCTCTGACACTCTCTATCACTCTCGGACACTCTCTATCACTCTCTGACACTCTCTGACACTCACTATAACTCTCTGACATTCTCGATCACTCACTGACAATCTCTATCACTCTCAGACACTCTCAGACACTCACTATCGCTCTCTGACACTCTCTCACACACTCTGGCACACTCTGACACTCTCTATCACTCTCTATCACTCTCTGAGACTCTCTGACACTCTCTGACAGTCTCTGGCACTCTCAGACACTCACTATCACTCTCTGACACTCTCTGACACTCTCTGACACTCACTATCACTCTCTGACATTCTCTGACACTCTCAGACACTCACTATCACTCTATATCACTCTCTGACACTCCCAGACACTCACTATCACTCTCTGACATTCTCTGACACTCTCTGACACTCACAATCACTCTCTGGCACTCTCTGACACTCTCAGACACTCACTATCACTCTCTGACATTCTCTGACACTCTCAAACACTCACTATCACTCTCTGACACTCTCAGGCACTCACTATCACTCTCTGACACTCTCTGACACTCTCAGACACTCACTATCACTCCCTATCACTCTCTGACACTCCCAGACACTCACTATCAATCTCTGACATTCTCTGACACTCTCTGACACTCACAATCACTCTCTGACACTCTCTGACACTCTCAGACACTCACTATCACTCTCTGACATTCTCTGACACTCTCAAACACTCACAATCACTCTCTGACACTCTCAGACACTCACTATCACTCTCTGACACTCTCTGACCCTCTCAGACACTCACTATCACTCTCTGACACTCTCTGACACACTCAGACACTCACTATCACTCTCTATCACTCTCTGACACTCTCTGACACTCACTATCACTCTCTGACACTCTCTGACACTCTCAGACACTCACTATCACTCTCTGACACTCTCAGACACTCACTATCACTCTCTGACACTCTCAGACACTCACTATGACTCTCTGACACTCACGATCACTCTCTGACACTCACTATCACTCTCTGACACTCTCTATCACTCTCGGACACTCTCTATCACTCTCTGACACTCTCTGACACTCTCTGACACTCACTATAACTCTCTGACATTCTCGATCACTCACTGACAATCTCTATCACTCTCAGACACTCTCAGACACTGACTATCGCTCTCTGACACTCTCTCACACACTCTGGCAAACTCTGACACTCTCTATCACTCTCTATCACTCTCTGAGACTCTCTGACACTCTCTGACACTCTCGATCACTCTCTGACACTTTCTGACACTCTCTGACATTCTCTATCACTCACTGACTCTCTGAAACTCTCTATCACTCTCTGACTCGCTCTGACACTCTCAGACACTCACTAACACTCTCTGACACTCTCTGACACTCTCTATCACTCTCTATCGCTCTCTGACACTCTCTATCACTGTCTGACACTCTCAATCACTCTCTTTCACTCTCTGGCACTCTCTGACATTCTCTATCACTCTCTGACACTCTCTGACACTCACTATCACTCTCTATCACACTCTGACACTCTCTGACACTCTCAGATAACTCTCAGACCCTCACTATCATTCTCTGACGCTCTCTGACACTCTCTATCACTCTCTATCACTCTCTGACATTCTCTATCACTGTCTGACACTCTCTGACTCTCACTATCACTCTCTATCACACTCTGACACTCTCTGACACACTCAGATAACTTTCAGACCCTCACTATCATTCTCTGACGCTCTCTGACACTCTCTATCACTCTCTATCACTCTCTGACACTCTCTGACACAATCAGACACTCTCTATCACTCACTGACACTCTGAAACTCTCGATCACTCTCTGACTTGCTCTGACACTCTCAGACACTCTCAGACACTCACTATCACTCTCTGACACTCTCTGACACTCTCTATCACTCTCTATCACTCTCTGACACTCGCTATCACTCTCTGACACTCTCTTACACTCTCAGTCACTCTCAGACACTCACTATCATTCTCTGATTCTCTCTGACACTCACTATCACTCCCTGATAATCGCAGACACTCACTATCACTCACTATCACTCTCTGACACTCTCTGTCACTCTCTGACACTCTCTGACACTCTCAGGCACTCTCAGACACTCACTATCATTCTCTGACTCTCTCTATCACTCTCTGCCACTCTCTGACACTCTCTGACACTCTCTATCACTCGCTGACACTCTCTGACACTCTCTGACACTCTCTATCACTCTCTATCACTCTCTGACACTCTCTATCACTCTCTGACACTCTCTTACACTCTCAGTCTCTCTCAGACACTCACTATCATTCTCTGATTCTCTCTGACACTCACTATCACTCCCTGATAATCTCAGACACTCACTATCACTCTCTGACACTCTCTGTCACTCTCTGACACTCTCTGACACTCTCTGACACTCTCAGGCACTCTCAGACACTCACTATCATTCTCTGACTCTCTCTATCACTCTCTGCCACTCTCTGACACTCTCTGACACTCTCTATCACTCGCTGACACTCTCTGACACACTCTGACAATCTCAGACACTCTCAGACACTCTCTATCACTCACTTTCACGCTCTGACACTCTCTATCACTCTCTGACACTCTCTGATACTCACTATCACTCTCTGACACTCTCTATCACTCTCTGACACTCTCTGACACTCTTTGACACTCTCTATCACTCTCTATCTTTCTCTGAAACTCTCTTGCACTCTCTGACACTCTCTATCACTCTCTCTCACTCTCTGACACTGTCTGACACTCACTATCACACTCTGACACTCTCTGACACTCTCTGACACTCTCTGACACTCTCTGACCTCTCAGACACTCTCTGACACTCTCTATGAGTCTCTGACTCTCTCTGACACTCTCTATCACTCTCTTACACTCTCTGACACTCTCTATCACTCTCTATCACTCTCTATAACTCTCTATCACTCTCTGACACTCTCAGACACTCACTATCACTCTCTGACATACTCTATCTCTCTCTGACACTCGCTGACACTGTCTGACACTCTCAGTCACTCACTGTCACTCTCTGACTCTCTCTATCTCTCTCTGCCACTGTCTGACACTCTCTTTCACTCGCTGACACTCTCTGACACTCTCTGACAATCTCAAACACTCTCTGAATCTCTCTGACACTCTCAGACACTCTCAGACACTGTCAGATACTCACTATCACTCTCTGACACACTCAATCTCTCTCTGACACTCTCTGACACTGTCTGACACTCTCAGTCACTCACTGTCACTCTCTGACTCTCTCTGTCTCTCTCTGCCACGGTCTGACTCTCCCTATCACTCTCTGACACTCTCTTACACTCTCAGACACTCACTATCACTCTCTGATTCTCTCTGACTCTCACTATCACTCTCTGATACTCTGAGACACTCACTATCACTCTCTGACACTCTCTATCACTCTCGGACACTCTCTATCACTCTCTGACACTCTCTGACACTCACTATAACTCTCTGACATTCTCGATCACTCACTGACAATCTCTATCACTCTCAGACACTCTCAGACACTCACTATCGCTCTCTGACACTCTCTCACACACTCTGGCACACTCTGACACTCTCTATCACTCTCTATCACTCTCTGAGACTCTCTGACACTCTCTGACAGTCTCTGGCACTCTCAGACACTCACTATCACTCTCTGACACTCTCTGACACTCTCTGACACTCACTATCACTCTCTGACATTCTCTGACACTCTCAGACACTCACTATCACTCTATATCACTCTCTGACACTCCCAGACACTCACTATCACTCTCTGACATTCTCTGACACTCTCTGACACTCACAATCACTCTCTGGCACTCTCTGACACTCTCAGACACTCACTATCACTCTCTGACATTCTCTGACACTCTCAAACACTCACTATCACTCTCTGACACTCTCAGGCACTCACTATCACTCCCTATCACTCTCTGACACTCCCAGACACTCACTATCAATCTCTGACATTCTCTGACACTCTCTGACACTCACAATCACTCTCTGACACTCTCTGACACTCTCAGACACTCACTATCACTCTCTGACATTCTCTGACACTCTCAAACACTCACTATCACTCTCTGACACTCTCAGACACTCACTATCACTCTCTGACACTCTCTGACCCTCTCAGACACTCACTATCACTCTCTGACACTCTCTGACACACTCAGACACTCACTATCACTCTCTATCACTCTCTGACACTCTCTGACACTCACTATCACTCTCTGACACTCTCTGACACTCTCAGACACTCACTATCACTCTCTGACACTCTCAGACACTCACTATCACTCTCTGACACTCTCAGACACTCACTATGACTCTCTGACACTCACGATCACTCTCTGACACTCACTATCACTCTCTGACACTCTCTATCACTCTCGGACACTCTCTATCACTCTCTGACACTCTCTGACACTCTCTGACACTCACTATAACTCTCTGACATTCTCGATCACTCACTGACAATCTCTATCACTCTCAGACACTCTCAGACACTGACTATCGCTCTCTGACACTCTCTCACACACTCTGGCACACTCTGACACTCTCTATCACTCTCTATCACTCTCTGAGACTCTCTGACACTCTCTGACACTCTCGATCACTCTCTGACACCCTCTATCACTCTCTGACAGTCTCTGGCACTCTCAGACACACACTATCACTCTCTGACACTCTCTGACACTCTCTGACACTCACTATCACTCTCTGACATTCTCTGACACTCTCAGACACTCACTATCACTCTCTATCTCTCTCTGACACTCCCAGACACTCACTATCACTCTCTGACATTCTCTGACACTCTCTGACACTCACAATCACTCTCTGACACTCTCTGACACTCTCAGACACTCACTATCACTCTCTGACATTTTCTGACACTCTCAAACACTCACTATCACTCTCTGACACTCTCAGGCACTCACTATCACTCTCTGACACTCTCTGACACTCTCAGACACTCACTATCACTCTCTATCACTCTCTGACACTCCCAGACACTCACTATCAATCTCTGACATTCTCTGACACTCTCTGACACTCACAATCACTCTCTGACACTCTCTGACACTCTCAGACACTCACTATCACTCTCTGACATTCTCTGACACTCTCAAACACTCACTATCACTCTCTGACACTCTCAGACACTCACTATCACTCTCTGACACTCTCTGACCCTCTCAGACACTCACTATCACTCTCTGACACTCTCTGACACACTCAGACACTCACTATCACACTCTATCACTCTCTGACACTCTCTGACACTCACTATCACTCTCTGACACTCTCTGACACTCTCAGACACTCACTATCACTCTCTGACACTCTCTGACCCTCTCAGACACTCACTATCACTCTCTGACACTCTCTGACACACTCAGACACTCACTATCACTCTCTATCACTCTCTGACACTCTCTGACACTCACTATCACTCTCTGACACTCTCTGACACTCTCAGACACTCACTATCACTCTCTGACACTCTCAGACACTCTCTGACACTCTCTGACAATCTCTGACACTCACTATCACTCTCTGACACTCACGATCACTCTCTGACACTCACTATCACTCTCTGACACTCTCAGACACTCACTATCACTCTCTATCACTCTCTGACACTCTCTGACACTCACTATCACTCTCTGACACTCTCTGACACTCACAATCACTCTCTGACTCTCTCTGGAACTCTCAGACACTCACTATCACTCTCTGACTTTCTCTGACACTCTCAAACACTCACTATCACTCTCTGACACGCTCTGACACTCTCAGACACTCACGATCACTCTCTGACACTCTCAGACACTCACTATCACTCTCTGACACTCTCTGACACACTCAGACACTCACTATCACTCTCTATCACTCTCTGACACTCACTATCACTCTGACACTCTCTGACACTCTCAGACACTCTCAGACACTCACTATCACTCTCTGACACTCTCAGACACTCTCTGACACTCTCTGACAATCTCTGACACTCACTATCACTCTCTGACACTCACGATCACTCTCTGACACTCACTATCACTCTCTGACACTCTCAGACACTCACTATCACTCTCTATCACTCTCTGACACTCTCTGACACTCACTATCACTCTCTGACACTCTCTGACACTCACAATCACTCTCTGACTCTCTCTGGAACTCTCAGACACTCACTATCACTCTCTGACTTTCTCTGACACTCTCAAACACTCACTATCACTCTCTGACACGCTCTGACACTCTCAGACACTCACGATCACTCTCTGACACTCTCAGACACTCACTATCACTCTCTGACACTCTCTGACACACTCAGACACTCACTATCACTCTCTATCACTCTCTGACACTCACTATCACTCTGACACTCTCTGACACTCTCAGACACTCACTATCACTCTCTGGCACTCTCTGTCTATCTCAGACACTCACTATCACTCTCTGACATTCTCTGACACTCTCAAACACTCACTATCACTCTCTGACACTCTCTGACACTCTCAGACACTCACTGCCACTCTCTGACACTCTCAGACACTCACTATCACTCTCTGACACTCTCAGACAATCACTCTCACTCTCTGACACTCTCAGTCACTCACTATCACTCGCTGACACTCTCTGACACTCTCAGACACTCACTATCACTCTCTGATACTCTCTGACACTCTCAGACTCTCACTATCACTCTCTGACACTCTCTGACACTCTCTGACACTCACTATAACTCTCTGACATTCTCGATCACTCACTGACAATCTCTATCACTCTCAGACACTCTCTGACACTCACAATCACTCTCTGACACTCTCTGACACTCTCAGACACTCACTATCACTCTCTGACATTCTCTGACACTCTCAAACACTCACTATCACTCTCTGACACTCTCAGACACTCACTATCACTCTCTGACACTCTCTGACCCTCTCAGACACTCACTATCACTCTCTGACACTCTCTGACACACTCAGACACTCACTATCACTCTCTATCACTCTCTGACACTCTCTGACACTCACTATCACTCTCTGACACTCTCTGACACTCTCAGACACTCACTATCACTCTCTGACACTCTCAGACACTCTCTGACACTCTCTGACAATCTCTGACACTCACTATCACTCTCTGACACTCACGATCACTCTCTGACACTCACTATCACTCTCTGACACTCTCAGACACTCACTATCACTCTCTATCACTCTCTGACACTCTCTGACACTCACTATCACTCTCTGACACTCTCTGACACTCACAATCACTCTCTGACTCTCTCTGGAACTCTCAGACACTCACTATCACTCTCTGACTTTCTCTGACACTCTCAAACACTCACTATCACTCTCTGACACGCTCTGACACTCTCAGACACTCACGTTCACTCTCTGACACTCTCAGACACTCACTATCACTCTCTGACACTCTCTGACACACTCAGACACTCACTATCACTCTCTATCACTCTCTGACACTCACTATCACTCTGACACTCTCTGACACTCTCAGACACTCACTATCACTCTCTGGCACTCTCTGTCTCTCTCAGACACTCACTATCAATCTCTGACATTCTCTGACACTCTCAAACACTCACTATCACTCTCTGACACTCTCTGACACTCTCAGACACTCACTGCCACTCTCTGACACTCTCAGACACTCACTATCACTCTCTGACACTCTCAGACAATCACTCTCACTCTCTGACACTCTCAGTCACTCACTATCACTCGCTGAGACTCTCTGACACTCTCAGACACTCACTATCACTCTCTGATACTCTCTGACACTCTCAGACTCTCACTATCACTCTCTATCACTCTCTGACACTCTCTGACACTCACTATCACTCTCTGACACTCTCTGACATTCCCAGACACTCACTATCACTCTCTGACATTCTCTGACACTCTCTGACACTCACAATCACTCTCTGACACTCTCTGACACTCTCAGTCACTCACTATCACTCGCTGACACTCTCTGACACTCTCAAACACTCACTATCACTCTCTGACACGCTCTGACACTCTCAGATACTCACTATCACTCTCTGACACTCTCTGACACACTCAGACACTCACTATCACTCTCTATCACTCTCTGACACTCTCTGACACTCACTATCACTCTCTGACACTCTCTGACACTCTCAGACACTCACTATCACTCTCTGACACTCTCAGACACTCTCTGACACTCTCTGACAATCTCTGACACTCACTATCACTCTCTGACACTCACGATCACTCTCTGACACTCACTATCACTCTCTGACACTCTCAGACACTCACTATCACTCTCTATCACTCTCTGACACTCTCTGACACTCACTATCACTCTCTGACACTCTCTGACACTCACAATCACTCTCTGACTCTCTCTGGAACTCTCAGACACTCACTATCACTCTCTGACTTTCTCTGACACTCTCAAACACTCACTATCACTCTCTGACACGCTCTGACACTCTCAGACACTCACGATCAATCTCTGACACTCTCAGACACTCACTATCACTCTCTGACACTCTCTGACACACTCAGACACTCACTATCACTCTCTATCACTCTCTGACACTCACTATCACTCTGACACTCTCTGACACTCTCAGACACTCACTATCACTCTCTGGCACTCTCTGTCTCTCTCAGACACTCACTATCACTCTCTGACATTCTCTGACACTCTCAAACACTCACTATCACTCTCTGACACTCTCTGACGCTCTCAGACACTCACTGCCACTCTCTGACACTCTCAGACACTCACTATCACTCTCTGACACTCTCAGACAATCACTCTCACTCTCTGACACTCTCAGTCACTCACTATCACTCGCTGACACTCTCTGACACTCTCAGACACTCACTATCACTCTCTGATACTCTCTGACACTCTCAGACTCTCACTATCACTCTCTGACACTCTCTGACACTCTCTGACACTCACTATAACTCTCTGACATTCTCGATCACTCACTGACAATCTCTATCACTCTCAGACACTCTCTGACACTCACAATCACTCTCTGACACTCTCTGACACTCTCAGACACTCACTATCACTCTCTGACATTCTCTGACACTCTCAAACACTCACTATCACTCTCTGACACTCTCAGACACTCACTATCACTCTCTGACACTCTCTGACCCTCTCAGACACTCACTATCACTCTCTGACACTCTCTGACACACTCAGACACTCACTATCACTCTCTATCACTCTCTGACACTCTCTGACACTCACTATCACTCTCTGACACTCTCTGACACTCTCAGACACTCACTATCACTCTCTGACACTCTCTGACCCTCTCAGACACTCACTATCACTCTCTGACACTCTCAGACACTCTCTGACACTCTCTGACAATCTCTGACACTCACTATCACTCTCTGACACTCACGATCACTCTCTGACACTCACTATCACTCTCTGACACTCTCAGACACTCACTATCACTCTCTATCACTCTCTGACACTCTCTGACACTCACTATCACTCTCTGACACTCTCTGACACTCACAATCACTCTCTGACTCTCTCTGGAACTCTCAGACACTCACTATCATTCTCTGACTTTCTCTGACACTCTCAAACACTCACTATCACTCTCTGACACGCTCTGACACTCTCAGACACTCACGTTCACTCTCTGACACTCTCAGACACTCACTATCACTCTCTGACACTCTCTGACACACTCAGACACTCACTATCACTCTCTATCACTCTCTGACACTCACTATCACTCTGACACTCTCTGACACTCTCAGACACTCACTATCACTCTCTGGCACTCTCTGTCTCTCTCAGACACTCACTATCACTCTCTGACATTCTCTGACACTCTCAAACACTCACTATCACTCTCTGACACTCTCTGACACTCTCAGACACTCACTGCCACTCTCTGACACTCTCAGACACTCACTATCACTCTCTGACACTCTCAGACAATCACTCTCACTCTCTGACACTCTCAGTCACTCACTATCACTCGCTGACACTCTCTGACACTCTCAGACACTCACTATCACTCTCTGATACTCTCTGACACTCTCAGACTCTCACTATCACTCTCTATCACTCTCTGACACTCTCTGACACTCACTATCACTCTCTGACACTCTCTGACATTCCCAGACACTCACTATCACTCTCTGACATTCTCTGACACTCTCTGACACTCACAATCACTCTCTGACACTCTCTGACACACTCAGACACTCACTATCACTCTCTGACATTCTCTGACACTCTCAAACACTCACTATCACTCTCTGACACTCTCTGACACTCTCTGACACTCTCAGACACTCACTGTCACTCTCTGACACTCTCTGACACTCTCAGACATCCACTATCACACTCTGACACTCTCAGACACTCACTATCACTCTCTGACACTCTCAGACACTCACTATGACTCTCTGACACTCTCTGACACTCTCAGACACTCACTATCACTCTCTGACACTCTCAGACACTCACTATGACTCTCTGACACTCTCTGACACTCTCAGACACTCACTATCACTCTCTGACACTCTCAGACACTCACTATCACACTCTGACACTCTCAGACACTCTCTGACACTCACAATCACTCTCTGACACTCTCTGGCACTCTCAGACACTCACTATCACTCTCTGACATTCTCTGACACTCTCAAACACTCACTATCACTCTCTGACACTCTCTGACACTCTCAGACACTCACTATCACTCTCTGACACGCTCTGACACTCTCTGACACTCTCTGACACTCACTATCACTCTCTGACACTCTCTGACACACTCAGACACTCACTATCACTTTCTATCACTCTCTGACACTCATAGACACTCACTATCACTCTCTGACACTCTCTGACACACTCAGACACTCACTATCACTCTCTATCACTCTCTGACACTCACTATCACTCTGACACTCTCTGACACTCTCAGACACTCACTATCACTCTCTGGCACTCTCTGTCTCTCTCAGACACTCACTATCACTCTCTGACATTCTCTGACACTCTCAAACACTCACTATCACTCTCTGACACTCTCTGACACTCTCAGACACTCACTGCCACTCTCTGACACTCTCAGACACTCACTATCACTCTCTGACACTCTCAGACAATCACTCTCACTCTCTGACACTCTCAGTCACTCACTATCACTCGCTGACACTCTCTGACACTCTCAGACACTCACTATCACTCTCTGATACTCTCTGACACTCTCAGACTCTCACTATCACTCTCTATCACTCTCTGACACTCTCTGACACTCACTATCACTCTCTGACACTCTCTGACATTCCCAGACACTCACTATCACTCTCTGACATTCTCTGACACTCTCTGACACTCACAATCACTCTCTGACACTCTCAGTCACTCACTATCACTCGCTGACACTCTCTGACACTCTCAAACACTCACTATCACTCTCTGACACGCTCTGACACTCTCAGATACTCACTATCACTCTCTGACACTCTCTGACACACTCAGACACTCACTATCACTCTCTATCACTCTCTGACACTCTCTGACACTCACTATCACTCTCTGACACTCTCTGACACTCTCAGACACTCACTATCACTCTCTGACACTCTCAGACACTCTCTGACACTCTCTGACAATCTCTGACACTCACTATCACTCTCTGACACTCACGATCACTCTCTGACACTCACTATCACTCTCTGACACTCTCAGACACTCACTATCACTCTCTATCACTCTCTGACACTCTCTGACACTCACTATCACTCTCTGACACTCTCTGACACTCACAATCACTCTCTGACTCTCTCTGGAACTCTCAGACACTCACTATCACTCTCTGACTTTCTCTGACACTCTCAAACACTCACTATCACTCTCTGACACGCTCTGACAATCTCAGACACTCACGATCACTCTCTGACACTCTCAGACACTCACTATCACTCTCTGACACTCTCTGACACACTCAGACACTCACTATCACTCTCTATCACTCTCTGACACTCACTATCACTCTGACACTCTCTGACACTCTCAGACACTCACTATCACTCTCTGGCACTCTCTGTCTCTCTCAGACACTCACTATCACTCTCTGACATTCTCTGACACTCTCAAACACTCACTATCACTCTCTGACACTCTCTGACACTCTCAGACACTCACTGCCACTCTCTGACACTCTCAGACACTCACTATCACTCTCTGACACTCTCAGACAATCACTCTCACTCTCTGACACTCTCAGTCACTCACTATCACTCGCTGACACTCTCTGACACTCTCAGACACTCACTATCACTCTCTGATACTCTCTGACACTCTCAGACTCTCACTATCACTCTCTGACACTCTCTGACACTCTCTGACACTCACTATAACTCTCTGACATTCTCGATCACTCACTGACAATCTCTATCACTCTCAGACACTCTCTGACACTCACAATCACTCTCTGACACTCTCTGACACTCTCAGACACTCACTATCACTCTCTGACATTCTCTGACACTCTCAAACACTCACTATCACTCTCTGACACTCTCAGACACTCACTATCACTCTCTGACACTCTCTGACCCTCTCAGACACTCACTATCACTCTCTGACACTCTCTGACACACTCAGACACTCACTATCACTCTCTATCACTCTCTGACACTCTCTGACACTCACTATCACTCTCTGACACTCTCTGACACTCTCAGACACTCACTATCACTCTCTGACACTCTCAGACACTCTCTGACACTCTCTGACAATCTCTGACACTCACTATCACTCTCTGACACTCACGATCACTCTCTGACACTCACTATCACTCTCTGACACTCTCAGACACTCACTATCACTCTCTATCACTCTCTGACACTCTCTGACACTCACTATCACTCTCTGACACTCTCTGACACTCACAATCACTCTCTGACTCTCTCTGGAACTCTCAGACACTCACTATCACTCTCTGACTTTCTCTGACACTCTCAAACACTCACTATCACTCTCTGACACGCTCTGACACTCTCAGACACTCACGTTCACTCTCTGACACTCTCAGACACTCACTATCACTCTCTGACACTCTCTGACACACTCAGACACTCACTATCACTCTCTATCACACTCTGACACTCACTATCACTCTGACACTCTCTGACACTCTCAGACACTCACTATCACTCTCTGGCACTCTCTGTCTCTCTCAGACACTCACTATCACTCTCTGACATTCTCTGACACTCTCAAACACTCACTATCACTCTCTGACACTCTCTGACACTCTCAGACACTCACTGCCACTCTCTGACACTCTCAGACACTCACTATCACTCTCTGACACTCTCAGACAATCACTCTCACTCTCTGACACTCTCAGTCACTCACTATCACTCGCTGACACTCTCTGACACTCTCAGACACTCACTATCACTCTCTGATACTCTCTGACACTCTCAGACTCTCACTATCACTCTCTATCACTCACTGACACTCTCTGACACTCACTATCACTCTCTGACACTCTCTGACATTCCCAGACACTCACTATCACTCTCTGACATTCTCTGACACTCTCTGACACTCACAATCACTCTCTGACACTCTCTGACACACTCAGACACTCACTATCACTCTCTGACATTCTCTGACACTCTCAAACACTCACTATCACTCTCTGACACTCTCTGACACTCTCTGACACTCTCAGACACTCACTGTCACTCTCTGACACTCTCTGACACTCTCAGACATCCACTATCACACTCTGACACTCTCAGACACTCACTATCACTCTCTGACACTCTCAGACACTCACTATGACTCTCTGACACTCTCTGACACTCTCAGACACTCACTATCACTCTCTGACACTCTCAGACACTCACTATGACTCTCTGACACTCTCTGACACTCTCAGACACTCACTATCACTCTCTGACACTCTCAGACACTCACTATCACACTCTGACACTCTCAGACACTCTCTGACACTCACAATCACTCTCTGACACTCTCTGGCACTCTCAGACACTCACTATCACTCTCTGACATTCTCTGACACTCTCAAACACTCACTATCACTCTCTGACACTCTCTGACACTCTCAGACACTCACTATCACTCTCTGACACTCTCTGACACTCTCTGACACTCTCTGACACTCACTATCACTCTCTGACACTCTCTGACACACTCAGACACTCACTATCACTTTCTATCACTCTCTGACAATCTCAGACACTCACTATCACTCTCTGACACTCTCTGACACACTCAGACACTCACTATCACTCTCTATCACTCTCTGACACTCTCAGACACTCACTATCACTCTCTGACACTCTCAGACACTCACTATGACTCTCTGACACTCTCTGACACTCTCAGACACTCACTATCACTCTCTGACACTCTCAGACACTCACTATCACACTCTGACACTCTCAGACACTCTCTGACACTCACAATCACTCTCTGACACTCTCTGGCACTCTCAGACACTCACTATCACTCTCTGACATTCTCTGACACTCTCAAACACTCACTATCACTCTCTGACACTCTCTGACACTCTCAGACACTCACTATCACTCTCTGACACTCTCTGACACTCTCTGACACTCTCTGACACTCACTATCACTCTCTGACACTCTCTGACACACTCAGACACTCACTATCACTTTCTATCACTCTCTGACAATCTCAGACACTCACTATCACTCTCTGACACTCTCTGACACACTCAGACACTCACTATCACTCTCTATCACTCTCTGATACTCTCTGACACTCACTATCACTCTCTGACACTCTCTGACACTCTCAGACACTCACTATCACTCTCTATCAATCTCTGACACTCTCTGTCACTCACTATCACTCTCTGACACTCTCTGACACACTCAGACATTCACTATCACTATCTATCACTCTCTGATACTCTCTGACACTCACTATCACTCTCTGACACTCTCTGACACACTCAGACACTCACTATCACTCTCTATCACTCTCTGACACTCTCTGACACTCACAATCACTCTCTGACACTCTCTGACACACTCAGACACTCACTATCACTCTCTATCACTCTCTGACACTCTCTGACACTCACAATCACTCTCTGACACTCTCTGACTCACTCAGACACTCACTATCACTCTCTATCACTCTCTGACACTCTCTGACACTCACAATCACTCTCTGACACTCTCTGACACACTCAGACACTCACTATCACTCTCTATCACTCTCTGATACACTCTGACACTCACTATCACTCTCTGACACTCTCTGACACTCTCAGACACTCACTATCACTCTCTATCAATCTCTGACACTCTCTGTCACTCACTATCACTCTCTGACACTCTCTGACACACTCAGACATTCACTATCACTATCTATCACTCTCTGATACTCTCTGACACTCACTATCACTCTCTGACACTCTCTGACACACTCAGACACTCACTATCACTCTCTATCACTCTCTGACACTCTCTGACACTCACAATCACTCTCTGACACTCTCTGACACACTCAGACACTCACTATCACTCTCTATCACTCTCTGACACTCTCTGACACTCACAATCACTCTCTGACACTCTCTGACACACTCAGACACTCACTATCACTCTCTATCACTCTCTGACACTCTCTGACACTCACAATCACTCTCTGACACTCTCAGACACTCTCAGACACTCACTATCACTCTCTGACACTCTCTGACACTCTCAGACACTCACTATCACTCTCTATCACTCTCTGACACTCTCTGACACTCACTATCACTCTCTGACATTCTCTGACACTCTCTGACACTCACAATCACTCTCTGGCACTCTCTGACACTCACAATCACTCTCTGACACTCTCTGACTTTCATTGACACTCTCAAACACTCACTATCACTCTCTGACACGCTCTGACACTCTCAGACACTCACTATCACTCTCTGACACTCTCTGACACTCTCAGACACTCACTATCACTCTCTGACACTCTCTGACACTCTCAGACACTCACTATCACTCTCTGACACTCTCTGACACACTCAGACACTCACTATCACTCTCTATCAATCTCTGACACTCTCTGACACTCACTATCACTCTCTGACACTCTCAGACACTCTCAGACACTCACTATCACTCTCTGACACTCTCTGACACTCCCAGACACTCACTATCACTCTCTGACATTCTCTGACACTCTCTGACACTCACAATCACTCTCTGACACTCTCTGGCACTCTCTGACACTCACAATCACTCTCTGACACTCTCTGACTTTCTCTGACACTCTCAAACACTCACTATCACTCTCTGACATGCTCTGACACTCTCAGACACTCACTATCACTCTCTGACACTCTCTGACACTCTCAGACACTCACTATCACTCTCTGACACTCTCTGACACACTCAGACACTCACTATCACTCTCTATCAATCTCTGACACTCTCTGACACTCACTATCACTCTCTGACACTCTCTGACACTCACTATCACTCTCTGACACTCTCACACACTCTCAGACACTCCCAGACACTCACTATCACTCTCTGACATTCTCTGACACTCTCTGACACTCACAATCACTCTCTGACACTCTCTGGCACTCTCTGACACTCACAATCACTCTCTGACACTCTCTGACTTTCTCTGACACTCTCAAACACTCACTATCACTCTCTGACACGCTCTGACACTCTCAGACACTCACTATCACACTCTGACACTCTCTGACACTCTCAGACACTCACTATCACTCTCTGACACTCTCTGACACACTCAGACACTCACTATCACTCTCTATCAATCTCTGACACTCTCTGACACTCACTATCACTCTCTGACACTCTCTGACACTCTCAGACACTCACTATCACTCTCTGACACTCTCTGACACACTCAGACACTCACTATCACTCTCTATCAATCTCTGACACTCTCTGACACTCACTATCACTCTCTGACACTCTCTGACACTCACTATCACTCTCTGACACTCTCTGACACACTCAGACACTCACTATCACTCTCTATCATTCTCTGACACTCTCTGACACTCACAATCACTCTCTGACACTCTCTGGCACTCTCTGACACTCACAATCACTCTCTGACACTCTCTGACTTTCTCTGACACTCTCAAACACTCACTATCACTCTCTGACACGCTCTGACACTCTCAGACACTCACTATCACTCTCTGAAACTCTCTGACACTCTCAGACACTCACTATCACTCTCTGACACTCTCTGACACACTCAGACACTCACTATCACTCTCTATCAATCTCTGACACTCTCTGACACTCACTATCACTCTCTGACACTCTCAGACAATCTCAGACACTCACTATCACTCTCTGACACTCTCTGACACTCTCTGACACTCACTATCACTCTCTGACACTCTCTGACACACTCAGACACTCACTATCACTCTCTATCAATCTCTGACACTCTCTGACACTCACTATCACTCTCTGACACTCTCAGACACTCTCAGACACTCACTATCACTCTCTGACACTCTCTGACACTCTCTGACACTCACTATCACTCTCTGACTCTCACTATCACTCTCTGACACTCTCTGACACTCTCTGACACTCTCTAACACTCTCTGACACTCACTATCACTCTCTGACACACACTATCACTCTCTGACACTCTCAGACACTCTCAGACACTCACTATCACTCTCTGACACTCTCTGACACTCTCAGACACTCACTATCACTCTCTGACACTCTCTGACACTCTCTGACACTCACTATCACTCTCTGACACTCACTATCACTCTCTGACACTCTCAGACACTCTCTGACACTCTCTGACAATCTCTGACACTCACTATCACTCTCTGACACTCACTATCACTCTCTGACACTCACTATCACTCTCTGACACTCTCAGACACTCACTATCACTCTCTATCACTCTCTGACACTCTCTGACACTCACTATCACTCTCTGACACTCACAATCACTCTCTGACTCTCTCTGGAACTCTCAGACACTCACTATCACTCTCTGACTTTCTCTGACACTCTCAAACACTCACTATCACTCTCTGACACGCTCTGACACTCTCAGACACTCACGATCACTCTCTGACACTCTCTGACACTCTCAGACACTCACTATCACTCTCTGACATTCTCTGACACTCTCTGACACTCACAATCACTCTCTGACACTCTCTGGCACTCTCAGACACTCACTATCACTCTCTGACATTCTCTGACACTCTCTGACACTCACAATCACTCTCTGACACTCTCTGACACTCTCTGACACTCACAATCACTCTCTGACACTCTCTGACACTCTCAGACACACACTATCACTCTCTGACTTTCTCTGACACTCTCAAACACTCACTATCACTCTCTGACACGCTCTGACACTCTCAGACACTCACTATCACTCTCTGACACTCTCTGACACCCTCAGACACTCACTATCACACTCTATCACTCTCTGACACTCTCTGACACTCACTATCACTCTCTGACACTCTCAGACACTCTCAGACACTCACTATCACTCTCTGACACTCTCTGACACTCTCTGACCCTCACTATCACTCTCTGACACACACTATCACTCTCTGACACTCTCAGACACTCTCTGACACTCACTATCACTCTCTGACACTCTCTGACACTCTCAGACACACACTATCACTCTCTGACTTTCTCTGACACTCTCAAACACTCACTATCACTCTCTGACACGCTCTGACACTCTCAGACACTCACTATCACTCTCTGACACTCTCTGACACACTCAGACAATCACTATCACTCTCTATCAATCTCTGACACTCTCTGACACTCACTATCACTCTCTGACACTCTCTGACTTTCATTGACACTCTCAAACACTCACTATCACTCTCTGACACGCTCTGACACTCTCAGACACTCACTATCACTCTCTGACTTTCTCTGACACTCTCAAACACTCACTATCACTCTCTGACACGCTCTGACACTCTCAGACACTCACTATCACTCTCTGACACTCTCTGACACACTCAGACACTCACTATTACTCTCTATCAATCTCTGACACTCTCTGACACTCACTATCACTCTCTGACACTCTCAGACACTCTCAGACACTCACTATCACTCTCTGACACTCTCTGACACTCCCAGACACTCACTATCACTCTCTGACATTCTCTGACACTCTCTGACACTCACAATCACTCTCTGACACTCTCTGGCACTCTCTGACACTCACAATCACTCTCTGAGACTCTCTGACTTTCTCTGACACTCTCAAACACTCACTATCACTCTCTGACATGCTCTGACACTCTCAGACACTCACTATCACTCTCTGACACTCTCTGACACTCTCAGACACTCACTATCACTCTCTGACACTCTCTGACACACTCAGACACTCACTATCACTCTCTATCAATCTCTGACACTCTCTGACACTCACTATCACTCTCTGACACTCTCTGACACTCACTATCACTCTCTGACACTCTCACACACTCTTAGACACTCCCAGACACTCACTATCACTCTCTGACATTCTCTGACACTCTCTGACACTCACAATCACTCTCTGACACTCTCTGGCACTCTCTGACACTCACAATCACTCTCTGACACTCTCTGACTTTCTCTGACACTCTCAAACACTCACTATCACTCTCTGACACGCTCTGACACTCTCAGACACTCACTATCACTCTCTGACACTGTCTGACACTCTCAGACACTCACTATCACTCTCTGACACTCTCTGACACACTCAGACACTCACTATCACTCTCTATCAATCTCTGACACTCTCTGACACTCACTATCAATCTCTGACACTCTCTGACACTCTCAGACTCTCACTATCACTCTCTGACACTCTCTGACACACTCAGACACTCACTATCACTCTCTATCAATCTCTGACACTCTCTGACACTCACTATCACTCGCTGACACTCTCTGACACTCACTATCACTCTCTGACACTCTCTGACACACTCAGACACTCACTATCACTCTCTATCATTCTCTGACACTCTCTGACACTCACAATCACTCTCTGACACTCTCTGGCACTCTCTGACACTCACAATCACTCTCTGACACTCTCTGACTTTCTCTGACACTCTCAAACACTCACTATCACTCTCTGACACGCTCTGAAACTCTCAGACACTCACTATCACTCTCTGACACTCTCTGACACTCTCAGACACTCACTATCACTCTCTGACACTCTCTGACACACTCAGACACTCACTATCACTCTCTATCAATCTCTGACACTCTCTGACACTCACTATCACTCTCTGACACTCTCAGACACTCTCAGACACTCACTATCACTCTCTGACACTCTCTGACACTCTCTGACACTCACTATCACTCTCTGACTCTCACTATCACTCTCTGACACACTCAGACACTCTCTGACACTCTCTAACACTCTCTGACATTCACTATCACTCTCTGACACACACTATCACTCTCTGACACTCTCAGACACTCTCAAACACTCACTATCACTCTCTGACACTCTCTGACACTCTCAGACACTCACTATCACTCTCTGACACTCTCTGACACTCTCTGACACTCACTATCACTCTCTGACACTCACTATCACTCTCTGACACTCTCAGACACTCTCTGACACTCTCTGACAATCTCTGACACTCACTATCACTCTCTGATACTCACTATCACTCTCTGACACTCACTATCACTCTCTGACACTCTCAGACACTCACTATCACTCTCTATCACTCTCTGACACTCTCTGACACTCACTATCACTCTCTGACACTCTCTGACACTCACAATCACTCTCTGACTCTCTCTGGAACTCTCAGACACTCACTATCACTCTCTGACTTTCTCTGACACTCTCAAACACTCACTATCACTCTCTGACACGCTCTGACACTCTCAGACACTCACGATCACTCTCTGACACTCTCTGACACTCTCAGACACTCACTATCACTCTCTGACATTCTCTGACACTCTCTGACACTCACAATCACTCTCTGACACTCTCTGGCACTCTCAGACACTCACTATCACTCTCTGACATTCTCTGACACTCTCTGACACTCACAATCACTCTCTGACACTCTCTGACACTCTCTGACACTCACAATCACTCTCTGACACTCTCTGACACTCTCAGACACACACTATCACTCTCTGACTTTCTCTGACACTCTCAAACACTCACTATCACTCTCTGACACGCTCTGACACTCTCAGACACTCACTATCACTCTCTGACACTCTCTGACACTCTCAGACACTCACTATCACTCTCTGACACTCTCTGACACCCTCAGACACTCACTATCACACTCTATCACTCTCTGACACTCTCTGACACTCACTATCACTCTCTGACACTCTCTGACACTCTCAGACACTCACTATCACTCTCTGACACTCTCTGACACCCTCAGACACTCACTATCACACTCTATCACTCTCTGACACTCTCTGACACTCACTATCACTCTCTGACACTCTCTGACACTCTCTGACACTCACTATCACTCTCTGACACTCTCAGACACTCTCAGACACTCACTATCACTCTCTGACACTCTCTGACCCTCACTATCACTCTCTGACACACACTATCACTCTCTGACACTCTCAGACACTCTCTGACACTCACTATCACTCTCTGACACTCTCTGACACTCTCAGACACACACTATCACTCTCTGACTTTCTCTGACACTCTCAAACACTCACTATCACTCTCTGACACGCTCTGACACTCTCAGACACTCACTATCACTCTCTGACACTCTCTGACACTCTCAGACACTCACTATCACTCTCTGACACTCTCTGACACCCTCAGACACTCACTATCACACTCTATCACTCTCTGACACTCTCTGACACTCACTATCACTCTCTGACACTCACTATCACTCTCTGACACTCTCAGACACTCTCAGACACTCACTATCACTCTCTGACACTCTCTGACACTCTCTGACCCTCACTATCACTCTCTGACACACACTATCACTCTCTGACACTCTCAGACACTCTCTGACACTCACTATCACTCTCTGACACTCTCTGACACTCTCAGACACTCACTATCACTCTCTATCACTCTCTGACACTCTCTGACACTCACTATCACTCTCTGACACTCTCAGACACTCTCAGACACTCACTATCACTCTCTGACACTCTCTGACACTCTCTGACACTCACTATCACACTCTGACACTCACTATCACTCTCTGACACTCTCAGACACTCTCTGACACTCTCTGACAATCTCTGACACTCACTATCACTCTCTGACACTCACTATCACTCTCTGACACTCACTATCACTCTCTGACACTCTCAGACACTCACTATCACTCTCTATCACTCTCTGACACTCTCTGACACTCACTATCACTCTCTGACACTCTCTGACACTCACAATCACTCTCTGACTCTCTCTGGAACTCTCAGACACTCACTATCACTCTCTGACTTTCTCTGACACTCTCAAACACTCACTATCACTCTCTGACACGCTCTGACACTCTCAGACACTCACGATCACTCTCTGACACTCTCTGACACTCTCAGACACTCACTATCACTCTCTGACACTCTCAGACACTCTCAGACACTCACTATCACTCTCTGACAATCTCTGTCACTCTCTGACACTCACTATCACTCTCTGACACTCACTATCACTCTCTGACACTCTCTGACACTCACTATCACTCTCTGACACTCTCTGACACACTCAGACACTCACTATCACTCTCTATCACTCTCTGACACTCTCTGACACTCACTATCACTCTCTGACACACTCAGACACTCACTATCACTCTCTATCACTCTCTGACACTCTCTGACACTCACTATCACTCTCTGACACTCTCAGACACTCTCAGACACTCACTATCACTCTCTGACAATCTCTGTCACTCTCTGACACTCACTATCACTCTCTGACACTCACTATCACTCTCTGACACTCTCTGACACACTCAGACACTCACTATCACTCTCTATCACTCTCTATCACTCTCTGACACTCTCTGACACTCACTATCACTCTCTGACACTCTCAGACACTCTCAGACACTCTCAGACACTCACTATCACTCACTATCACTCTCAGACACTCACTATCACTCTCTATCACTCTCTGAACTTCCCAGACACTCACTATCACTCTCTGACATTCTCTGACACTCTCTGACACTCACAATCACTCTCTGACACTCTCTGGCACTCTCAGACACTCACTATCACTCTCTGACATTCTCTGACACTCTCTGACACTCACAATCACTCTCTGACACTCTCTGACACTCACAATCACTCTCTGACACTCTCTGACACTCACAATCACTCTCTGACACTCTCTGACACTCTCAAACACTCACTATCACTCTCTATCACTCTCTGACATTCCCAGACACTCACAATCACTCTCTGACTCTCTCTGGAACTCTCAGACACTCACTATCACTCTCTGACTTTCTCTGACACTCTCAAACACTCACTATCACTCTCTGACACGCTCTGACACTCTCAGACACTCACTATCACTCTCTGACACACTCAGACACTCACTATCACTCTCTATCACTCTCTGACACTCTCTGACACTCACTGTCACTCTCTGACACTCTCTGACACTCTCTGACACTCACGATCACTCTCTGACTCTCTCTGGAACTCTCAGACACTCACTATCACTCTCTGACTTTCTCTGAAACTCTCAAACACTCACTATCACTCTCTGACACTCTCTGACACTCTCAGACACTCACTATCACTCTCTGACTCTCTCTGACAATCTCAGACACTCTCTATCACTCTCTGACACTCTCTGACACACTCAGACACTCACTATCACTCTCTATCACTCTCTGACACTCTCTGACACTCACTATCACTCTCTGACACTCTCAGACACTCTCAGACACTCACTATCACTCTCTGACACTCTCTGACACTCTCTGACACTCACTATCACTCTCTGACTCTCACTATCACTCTCTGACACTCACTATCACTCTCAGACACTCACTATCACTCTCTGACACTCACTATCACTCTCTGACACACACTATCACTCTCTGACACTCTCAGACACTCTCAGACACTCACTATCACTCTCTGACACTCTCTGACACTCACAATCACTCTCTGACTCTCTCTGGAACTCTCAGACACTCACTATCACTCTCTGACTTTCTCTGACACTCTCAAACACTCACTATCACTCTCTGACACGCTCTGACACTCTCAGACACTCACGATCACTCTCTGACACTCTCTGACACTCTCAGACACTCACTATCACTCTCTGACACTCTCAGACACTCTCTGACACTCTCTGACAATCTCTGACACTCACTATCACTCTCTGACACTCACTATCACTCTCTGACACTCACTATCACTCTCTGACACTCTCAGACACTCACTATCACTCTCTATCACTCTCTGACACTCTCTGACACTCACTATCACTCTCTGACACTCTCTGACACTCACAATCACTCTCTGACTCTCTCTGGAACTCTCAGACACTCACTATCACTCTCTGACTTTCTCTGACACTCTCAAACACTCACTATCACTCTCTGACACGCTCTGACACTCTCAGACACTCACGATCACTCTCTGACACTCTCTGACACTCTCAGACACTCACTATCACTCTCTGACACTCTCAGACACTCTCAGACACTCACTATCACTCTCTGACAATCTCTGTCACTCTCTGACACCCACTATCACTCTCTGACACTCACTATCACTCTCTGACACTCTCTGACACTCACTATCACTCTCTGACACTCTCTGACACACTCAGACACTCACTATCACTCTCTATCACTCTCTGACACTCTCTGACACTCACTATCACTCTCTGACACACTCAGACACTCACTATCACTCTCTGACACTCTCTGACACTCTCTGACACTCACAATCACTCTCTGACACTCTCTGACACTCTCAGACACACACTATCACTCTCTGACTTTCTCTGACACTCTCAAACACTCACTATCACTCTCTGACACGCTCTGACACTCTCAGACACTCACTATCACTCTCTGACACTCTCTGACACTCTCAGACACTCACTATCACTCTCTGACACTCTCTGACACCCTCAGACACTCACTATCACACTCTATCACTCTCTGACACTCTCTGACACTCACTATCACTCTCTGACACTCTCTGACACTCTCAGACACTCACTATCACTCTCTGACACTCTCTGACACCCTCAGACACTCACTATCACACTCTATCACTCTCTGACACTCTCTGACACTCACTATCACTCTCTGACACTCTCTGACACTCTCTGACACTCACTATCACTCTCTGACACTCTCAGACACTCTCAGACACTCACTATCACTCTCTGACACTCTCTGACCCTCACTATCACTCTCTGACACACACTATCACTCTCTGACACTCTCAGACACTCTCTGACACTCACTATCACTCTCTGACACTCTCTGACACTCTCAGACACACACTATCACTCTCTGACTTTCTCTGACACTCTCAAACACTCACTATCACTCTCTGACACGCTCTGACACTCTCAGACACTCACTATCACTCTCTGACACTCTCTGACACTCTCAGACACTCACTATCACTCTCTGACACTCTCTGACACCCTCAGACACTCACTATCACACTCTATCACTCTCTGACACTCTCTGACACTCACTATCACTCTCTGACACTCACTATCACTCTCTGACACTCTCAGACACTCTCAGACACTCACTATCACTCTCTGACACTCTCTGACACTCTCTGACCCTCACTATCACTCTCTGACACACACTATCACTCTCTGACACTCTCAGACACTCTCTGACACTCACTATCACTCTCTGACACTCTCTGACACTCTCAGACACTCACTATCACTCTCTATCACTCTCTGACACTCTCTGACACTCACTATCACTCTCTGACACTCTCAGACACTCTCAGACACTCACTATCACTCTCTGACACTCTCTGACACTCTCTGACACTCACTATCACACTCTGACACTCACTATCACTCTCTGACACTCTCAGACACTCTCTGACACTCTCTGACAATCTCTGACACTCACTATCACTCTCTGACACTCACTATCACTCTCTGACACTCACTATCACTCTCTGACACTCTCAGACACTCACTATCACTCTCTATCACTCTCTGACACTCTCTGACACTCACTATCACTCTCTGACACTCTCTGACACTCACAATCACTCTCTGACTCTCTCTGGAACTCTCAGACACTCACTATCACTCTCTGACTTTCTCTGACACTCTCAAACACTCACTATCACTCTCTGACACGCTCTGACACTCTCAGACACTCACGATCACTCTCTGACACTCTCTGACACTCTCAGACACTCACTATCACTCTCTGACACTCTCAGACACTCTCAGACACTCACTATCACTCTCTGACAATCTCTGTCACTCTCTGACACTCACTATCACTCTCTGACACTCACTATCACTCTCTGACACTCTCTGACACTCACTATCACTCTCTGACACTCTCTGACACACTCTGACACTCACTATCACTCTCTGACACACTCAGACACTCACTATCACTCTCTATCACTCTCTGACACTCTCTGACACTCACTATCACTCTCTGACACTCTCAGACACTCTCAGACACTCACTATCACTCTCTGACAATCTCTGTCACTCTCTGACACTCACTATCACTCTCTGACACTCACTATCACTCTCTGACACTCTCTGACACACTCAGACACTCACTATCACTCTCTATCACTCTCTATCACTCTCTGACACTCTCTGACACTCACTATCACTCTCTGACACTCTCAGACACTCTCAGACACTCTCAGACACTCACTATCACTCACTATCACTCTCAGACACTCACTATCACTCTCTATCACTCTCTGAACTTCCCAGACACTCACTATCACTCTCTGACATTCTCTGACACTCTCTGACACTCACAATCACTCTCTGACACTCTCTGGCACTCTCAGACACTCACTATCACTCTCTGACATTCTCTGACACTCTCTGACACTCACAATCACTCTCTGACACTCTCTGACACTCACAATCACTCTCTGACACTCTCTGACACTCTCAAACACTCACTATCACTCTCTATCACTCTCTGACATTCCCAGACACTCACAATCACTCTCTGACTCTCTCTGGAACTCTCAGACACTCACTATCACTCTCTGACTTTCTCTGACACTCTCAAACACTCACTATCACTCTCTGACACGCTCTGACACTCTCAGACACTCACTATCACTCTCTGACACACTCAGACACTCACTATCACTCTCTATCACTCTCTGACACTCTCTGACACTCACTGTCACTCTCTGACACTCTCTGACACTCTCTGACACTCACGATCACTCTCTGACTCTCTCTGGAACTCTCAGACACTCACTATCACTCTCTGACTTTCTCTGAAACTCTCAAACACTCACTATCACTCTCTGACACTCTCTGACACTCTCAGACACTCACTATCACTCTCTGACTCTCTCTGACAATCTCAGACACTCTCTATCACTCTCTGACACTCTCTGACACACTCAGACACTCACTATCACTCTCTATCACTCTCTGACACTCTCTGACACTCACTATCACTCTCTGACACTCTCAGACACTCTCAGACACTCACTATCACTCTCTGACACTCTCTGACACTCTCTGACACTCACTATCACTCTCTGACTCTCACTATCACTCTCTGACACTCACTATCACTCTCAGACACTCACTATCACTCTCTGACACTCACTATCACTCTCTGACACACACTATCACTCTCTGACACTCTCAGACACTCTCAGACACTCACTATCACTCTCTGACACTCTCTGACACTCAGAATCACTCTCTGACTCTCTCTGGAACTCTCAGACACTCACTATCACTCTCTGACTTTCTCTGACACTCTCACACACTCACTATCACTCTCTGACACGCTCTGACACTCTCAGACACTCACGATCACTCTCTGACACTCTCTGACACTCTCAGACACTCACTATCACTCTCTGACACTCTCAGACACTCTCTGACACTCTCTGACAATCTCTGACACTCACTATCACTCTCTGACACTCACTATCACTCTCTGACACTCACTATCACTCTCTGACACTCTCAGACACTCACTATCACTCTCTATCACTCTCTGACACTCTCTGACACTCACTATCACTCTCTGACACTCTCTGACACTCACAATCACTCTCTGACTCTCTCTGGAACTCTCAGACACTCACTATCACTCTCTGACTTTCTCTGACACTCTCAAACACTCACTATCACTCTCTGACACGCTCTGACACTCTCAGACACTCACGATCACTCTCTGACACTCTCTGACACTCTCAGACACTCACTATCACTCTCTGACACTCTCAGACACTCTCAGACACTCACTATCACTCTCTGACAATCTCTGTCACTCTCTGACACTCACTATCACTCTCTGACACTCACTATCACTCTCTGACACTCTCTGACACTCACTATCACTCTCTGACACTCTCTGACACACTCAGACACTCACTATCACTCTCTATCACTCTCTGACACTCTCTGACACTCACTATCACTCTCTGACACACTCAGACACTCACTATCACTCTCTATCACTCTCTGACACTCTCTGACACTCACTATCACTCTCTGACACTCTCAGACACTCTCAGACACTCACTATCACTCTCTGACAATCTCTGTCACTCTCTGACACTCACTATCACTCTCTGACACTCACTATCACTCTCTGACACTCTCTGACACTCACTATCACTCTCTGACACTCTCTGACACACTCAGACACTCACTATCACTCTCTATCACTCTCTATCACTCTCTGACACTCTCTGACACTCACTATCACTCTCTGACACTCTCAGACACTCTCAGACACTCTCAGACACTCACTATCACTCACTATCACTCTCTGACACTCTCAGACACTCACTATCACTCTCTATCACTCTCTGAACTTCCCAGACACTCACTATCACTCTCTGACATTCTCTGACACTCTCTGACACTCACAATCACTCTCTGACACTCTCTGGCAGTCTCAGACACTCACTATCACTCTCTGACATTCTCTGACACTCTCTGACACTCACAATCACTCTCTGACACTCTCTGACACTCACAATCACTCTCTGACACTCTCTGACACTCTCAAACACTCACTATCACTCTCTATCACTCTCTGACATTCCCAGACACTCACAATCACTCTCTGACTCTCTCAGGAACTCTCAGACACTCACTATCACTCTCTGACTTTCTCTGACACTCTCAAACACTCACTATCACTCTCTGACACGCTCTGACACTCTCAGACACTCACTATCACTCTCTGACACACTCAGACACTCACTATCACTCTCTATCACTCTCTGACACTCTCTGACACTCACTATCACTCTCTGACACTCTCTGACACTCTCTGACACTCACGATCACTCTCTGACTCTCTCTGGAACTCTCAGACACTCACTATCACTCTCTGACTTTCTCTGAAACTCTCAAACACTCACTATCACTCTCTGACACTCTCTGACACTCTCAGACACTCACTATCACTCTCTGACTCTCTCTGACAATCTCAGACACTCTCTATCACTCTCTGACACTCTCTGACACACTCAGACACTCACTATCACTCTCTATCACTCTCTGACACTCTCTGACACTCACTATCACTCTCTGACACTCTCAGACACTCTCAGACACTCACTATCACTCTCTGACACTCTCTGACACTCTCTGACACTCACTATCACTCTCTGACTCTCACTATCACTCTCTGACACTCACTATCACTCTCAGACACTCACTATCACTCTCTGACACTCACTATCACTCTCTGACACACACTATCACTCTCTGACACTCTCAGACACTCTCAGACACTCACTATCACTCTCTGACACTCACTATCACTCTCAGACACTCACTATCACTCTCTGACACTCACTATCACTCTCTGACACACACTATCACTCTCTGACACTCTCAGACACTCTCAGACACTCACTATCACTCTCTGACACTCTCTGACACTCTCAGACACTCACTATCACTCTCTATCACTCTCTCACACTCTCTGACACTCACTATCACTCTCTGACACTCTCTGACACTCTCTGACACTCACTATCACTCTCTGACACTCTCAGACACTCTCAGACACTCACTATCACTCTCTGACACTCTCTGACACTCTCAGACACTCACTATCACTCTCTATCACTCTCTCACACACTCTGACACTCACTATCACTCTCTGACACTCACTATCACTCTCTGACACTCACTATCACTCTCTGACACTCTCAGACACTCTCTGACACTCTCTGACAATCTCTGACACTGACTATCACTCTCTGACACTCACTATCACTCTCTGACACTCACTATCACTCTCTGACACTCTCAGACACTCACTATCACTCTCTATCACTCTCTGACACTCTCAGACACTCACTATCACTCTCTGACACTCTCTGACACTCTCTGACACTCACAACCACTCTCTGACTCTCTCTGGAACTCTCAGACACTCACTGTCACTCTCTGACTTTCTCTGACACTCTCAAACACTCACTATCACTCTCTGACACGCTCTGACACTCTCAGATACTCACTATCACTCTCTGACACTCTCTGACACACTCAGACACTCACTATCACTCTCTATCACTCTCTGACACTCTCTGACACTCACTATCACTCTCTGACACTCGCTGACACTCACTATCACTCTCTGACACTCTCTGACACACTCAGACACTCACTATCACTCTCTATCACTCTCTGACACTCTCTGACACTCACTATCACTCTCTGACACTCTCAGACACTCTCAGACACTCACTATCACTCTCTGACACTCTCTGACACTCACTATCACTCTCTGACCCTCACTATCACTCTCTGACTCTCTCAGACACTCTCTGACACTCTCTGACACTCACTATCACTCTCTGACACTCACTATCACTCTCTGACACTCTCAGACTCTCTCAGACACTCACTATCACTCTCTGACACTCTCTGACACTCTCAGACACTCACTATCACTCTCTATCACTCTCTGACACTCTCTGACACTCACTGTCACTCTCTGACACTCTCTGACACTCACTATCACTCTCTGACACTCTCTATCACTCACTATCACTCTCTGACACACTCAGACACTCACTATCACTCTCTATCACTCTCTGACACTCTCTGACACTCACTATCACTCTCTGACACACTCTGACACTCACTATCACTCTCTGACACTCTCTATCACTCACTATCACTCTCTGACACTCTCTGACACTCACTATCACTCTCTGACACTCTCAGACACTCTCAGACACTCACTATCACTCTCTGACACTCTCAGAAACTCACTATCACTCTCTATCACTCTCTATCACTCTCTGACACTCACTATCACTCTCAGACACTCACTATCACTCTCTATCACTCTCTGACACTCTCTGACACTCACTATCACTCTCTGACACTCACTATCACTCTCTGACACTCTCTGACACTCTCTGACACTCACTATCACTCTCTGACACTCACTATCACTCTCTGACACTCTCAGACAATCTCAGACACTCACAATCACTCTCTGACACTCTCACACACTCTCAGACACTCACTATCACTCTCTATCACTCTCTGACAATCTCTGACACCCACTATCACTCTCTGACACTCTCTGACACTCACTATCACTCTCTGACACTCTCAGACACTCACTATCACTCTCTGACACTCTCTGACACTCTCTGACACTCACTATCACTCTCTGACACTCACTATCACTCTCTGACACTCTCAGACACTCTCTGACACTCTCTGACACTCTCTGACACTCACTATCACTCTCTGACACTCACTATCACTCTCTGACACTCTCAGACACTCTCAGACACTCACTATCACTCTCTGACACTCTCTGACACTCTCAGACACTCACTATCACTCTCTATCACTCTCTGACACTCTCTGACACTCACTATATCTCTCTGACACTCTCAGACACTCACTATCACTCTCTGACACTCTCTGACACTCTCAGACACTCACTATCACTCTCTGACACGCTCTGACACTCTCAGACACTCACTATCACTCTCTGACTTTCTCTGACACTCTCAAACACTCACTATCACTCTCTGACACGCTCTGACACTCTCAGATACTCACTATCACTCTCTGACACTCTCTGACACACTCAGACACTCACTATCACTCTCTATCACTCTCTGACACTCTCTGACACTCACTATCACTCTCTGACACTCTCTGACACTCACTATCACTCTCTGACACTCTCTGACACACTCAGACACTCACTATCACTCTCTATCACTCTCTGACACTCTCTGACACTCACTATCACTCTCTGACACTCTCAGACACTCTCAGACACTCACTATCACTCTCTGACACTCTCTGACAATCACTATCACTCTCTGACCCTCACTATCACTCTCTGACTCTCTCAGACACTCTCTGACACTCTCTGACACTCACTATCACTCTCTGACACTCACTATCACTCTCTGACACTCTCAGACAATCTCAGACACTCACTATCACTCTCTGACACTCTCTGACACTCTCAGACAGTCACTATCACTCTCTATCACTCTCTGACACTCTCTGACATTCACTATCACTCTCTGACACTCTCTGGCACTCACTATCACTCTCTGACACTCTCTATCACTCACTATCACTCTCTGACACTCTCTGACACTCACTATCACTCTCTGACACTCTCTGACACTCTCTGACACTCTCAGACACTCACTATCACTCTCTATCACTCTCTGACACTCTCTGACACTCACTATCACTCTCAGACACTCACTATCACTCTCTATCACACTCTATCACTCTCTGACAATCTCTGACACTCACTATCACTCTCTGACACGCTCTGACACTCTCTGACACTCACTATCACTCTCTGACACTCTCAGACACTCACTATCACTCTCTGACACTCTCTGACACTCTCTGACACTCACTATCACTCTCTGACACTCACTATCACTCTCTGACACTCTCTGACACTCTCTGACACTCACTATCACTCTCTGACACTCACTATCACTCTCTGACACTCTCAGACACTCTCTGACACTCTCTGACACTCTCTGACACTCACTATCACTCTCTGACACTCACTATCACTCTCTGACACTCTCAGAAACTCTCAGACACTCACTATCACTCTCTATCACTCTCTGACACTCTCTGACACTCACTATCACTCTCTGAAACTCTCAGACACTCACTATCACTCTCTGACACTCTCTGACACACTCAGACACTCACTATCACTCTCTGATACTCTCTGACACTCACAGACTCTCACTATCACTCTCTATCACTCTCTGACACTCTCTGACACTCACTATCACTCTCTGACACTCTCTGACAATCCCAGACACTCACAATCACTCTCTGACACTCTCTGACACTCTCAGACACTCACTATCACACTCTGACATTCTCTGACACTCTCAAACACTCACTATCACTCTCTGACACTCTCTGACACTCTCAGACACTCACTGTCACTCTCTGACACTCTCTGACACTCTCAGACACCCACTATCACACTCTGACAATCTCAGACACTCACTATCACTCTCTGACACTCTCAGGCACTCACTATGACTCTCTGACACTCTCTGACACTCTCAGACACTCACTATCACTCTCTGACACTCTCTGACACTCTCAGACACTCACTATCACACTCTGACATTCTCTGACACTCTCAAACACTCACTATCACTCTCTGACACTCTCTGACACTCTCAGACACTCACTGTCACTCTCTGACACTCTCTGACACTCTCAGACACCCACTATCACACTCTGACAATCTCAGACACTCATTATCACTCTCTGACACTCTCAGGCACTCACTATGACTCTCTGACACTCTCTGACACTCTCAGACACTCACTATCACTCTCTGACACTCTCAGACACTCACTATCACTCTCTGACACTCTCAGACACTCTCTGACAATCTCTGACACTCACGATCACTCTCTGACATTCTCTGACACTCTCAAACACTCACTATCACTCTCTGACACTCTCTGACACTCTCAGACACTCACTATCACTCTCTGACACTCTCTGACACACTCAGACACTCACTATCACTCTCTATCACTCTCTGACACTCTCTGACACTCACTATCACTCTCTGACACTCTCTGACACTCTCTGACACTCACAATCACTCTCTGACTCTCTCTGGAACTCTCAGACACTCACTATCACTCTATGACACACTCTGACACTCTCAAACACTCACTATCACTCTCTGACACGCTCTGACACTCTCAGACACTCACTATCACTCTCTGACACTCTCTGACACTCTCAGACACTCACTATCACTCTCTGACTCTCTCTGACACCCTCAGACACTCACTATCACACTCTATCACTCTCTGACACTCTCTGACACTCACTATCACTCTCTGACACTCTCAGACACTCTCAGACACTCACTATCACTCTCTGACACTCTCTGACACTCTCTGACACTCACTATCACTCTCTGACTCTCACTATCACTCTCTGACACTCTCAGACACTCTCTGACACTCTCTGACACTCTCTGACCCTCACTATCACTCTCTGACACACACTATCACTCTCTGACACTGTCAGACACTCTCAGACACTCACTATCACTCTCTGACACTCTCTGACACTCTCAGACACTCACTATCACTCTCTATCACTCTCTGACACTCTCTGACACTCACTATCACTCTCTGACACTCTCTGACACTCTCTGACACTCACTATCACTCTCTGACACTCTCTGACACTCTCTGACACTCACTATCACTCTCTGACACTCTCTGACACTCTCTGACACTCACTATCACACTCTGACACTCACTATCACTCTCTGACACTCTCAGACACTCTCTGACACTCTCTGACAATCTCTGACACTCACTATCACTCTCTGACACTCACTATCACTCTCTGACACTCACTATCACTCTTTGACACTCTCAGACACTCACTATCACTCTCTATCACTCTCTGACACTCTCTGACACTCACTATCACTCTCTGACACTCTCTGACACTCACAATCACTCTCTGACTCTCTCTGGACCTCTCAGACACTCACTATCACTCTCTGACTTTCTCTGACACTCTCAAACACTCACTATCACTCTCTGACACGCTCTGACACTCTCAGACACTCAGGATCACTCTCTGACACTCTCAGACACTCACTATCACTCTCTGACAATCTCTGTCACTCTCTGACACTCACTATCACTCTCTGACACTCACTATCACTCTCTGACACTCTCTGACACTCACTATCACTCTCTGACACTCTCTGACACACTCAGACATTCACTATCACTCTCTATCACTCTCTGACACTCTCTGACACTCACTATCACTCTCTGACACTCTCTGACACTCTCAGACACTCACTATCACTCTCTGACAATCTCTGTCACTCTCTGACACTCACTATCACTCTCTGACACTCACTATCACTCTCTGACACTCTCTGACACTCACTATCACTCTCTGACACTCTCTGACACACTCAGACACTCACTATCACTCTCTATCACTCTCTGACACTCTCTGACACTCACTATCACTCTCTGACACTCTCAGACACTCTCAGACACTCTCAGACAATCTCAGACACTCACTATCACTCTCTGACACTCTCTGACACTCTCAGACACTCACTATCACTCCCTATCACTCTCTGAACTTCCCAGACACTCACTATCACTCTCTGACATTCTCTGACACTCTCTGACACTCACAATCACTCTCTGACACTCTCTGGCACTCTCAGACACTCACTATCACTCTCTGACATTCTCTGACACTCTCTGACACTCACAATCACTCTCTGACACTCTCTGACACTCTCTGACACTCACAATCACTCTCTGACACTCTCTGACACTCTCAAACACTCACTATCACTCTCTATCACTCTCTGACATTCCCAGACACTCACAATCACTCTCTGACTCTCTCTGGAACTCTGAGACACTCACTATCACTCTCTGACTTTCTCTGACACTCTCAAACACTCACTATCACTCTCTGACACGCTCTGACACTCTCAGACACTCACTATCACTCTCTGACACACTCAGACACTCACTATCACTCTCTATCACTCTCTGAAACTCTCTGACACTCACTATCACTCTCTGACACTCTCTGACACTCTCTGACACTCACGATCACTCTCTGACTCTCTCTGGAACTCTCAGACACTCACTATCACTCTCTGACTTTCTCTGAAACTCTCAAACACTCACTATCACTCTCTGACACGCTCTGACACTCTCAGACACTCACTATCACTCTCTGACACTCTCTGACAATCTCAGACACTCACTATCACTCTCTGACACTCTCTGACACACTCAGACACTCACTATCATTCTCTATCACTCTCTGACACTCTCTGACACTCACTATCACTCTCTGACACTCTCTGACAATCTCAGACACTCACTATCACTCTCTGACACTCTCTGACACACTCAGACACTCACTATCATTCTCTATCACTCTCTGACACTCTCTGACACTCACTATCACTCTCTGACACTCTCAGACACTCTCAGACACTCACTATCACTCTCTGACACTCTCTGACACTCACTATCACTCTCTGACTCTCACTATCACTCTCTGACACTCACTATCACTCTCAGACACTCACTATCACTCTCTGACACTCACTATCACTCTCTGACACACACTATCACTCTCTGACACTCTCAGGCACTCTCAGACACTCACTATCACTCTCTGACACTCTCTGACACTCTCAGACACTCACTATCACTCTCTATCACTCTCTCACACTCTCTGACACTCACTATCACTCTCTGACACTCTCTGACACTCTCTGACACTCACTATCACTCTCTGACACTCTCAGACACTCTCAGACACTCACTATCACTCTCTGACACTCTCTGACACTCTCTGACACTCACTATCACTCTCTGACACTCACTATCACTCTCTGACACTCTCAGACACTCTCTGACACTCTCTGACAATCTCTGACACTGACTATCACTCTCTGACACTCACTATCTCTCTCTGACACTCACTATCACTCTCTGACACTCTCAGACACTCACTAACACTCTCTATCACTCTCTGACACTCTCTGACACTCACTATCACTCTCTGACACTCTCTGACACTCTCTGACACTCACAATCACTCTCTGACTCTCTCTGGAACTCTCAGACACTCACTATCACTCTCTGACTTTCTCTGACACTCTCAAACACTCACTATCACTCTCTGACACGCTCTGACACTCTCAGATACTCACTATCACTCTCTGACACTCTCTGACACACTCAGACACTCACTATCACTCTCTATCACTCTCTGACACTCTCTGACACTCACTATCACTCTCTGACACTCTCTGAAACTCACTATCACTCTCTGACACTCTCTGACACACTCAGACACTCACTATCACTCTCTATCACTCTCTGACACTCTCTGACACTCACTATCACTCTCTGACACTCTCAGACACTCTCAGACACTCACTATCACTCTCTGACACTCTCTGACACTCACTATCACTCTCTGACCCTCACTATCACTCTCTGACTCTCTCAGACACTCTCTGACACTCTCTGACACTCACTATCACTCTCTGACACTCTCAGACACTCTCAGACACTCACTATCACTCTCTGACACTCTCTGACACTCTCAGACACTCACTATCACTCTCTATCACTCTCTGACACTCTCTGACACTCACTATCACTCTCTGACACTCTCTGACACTCACTATCACTCTCTGACACTCTCTATCACTCACTATCACTCTCTGACACTCTCTGACACTCACTATCACTCCCTGACACTCTCTGACACTCTCTGACACTCACTATCACTCTCTGACACTCACTATCACTCTCTGACACTCTCAGACACTCTCTGACACTCTCTGACAATCTCTGACACTGACTATCACTCTCTGACACTCACTATCTCTCTCTGACACTCACTATCACTCTCTGACACTCTCAGACACTCACTATCACTCTCTATCACTCTCTGACACTCTCTGACACTCACTATCACTCTCTGACACTCTCTGACACTCTCTGACACTCACAATCACTCTCTGACTCTCTCTGGAACTCTCAGACACTCACTATCACTCTCTGACTTTCTCTGACACTCTCAAACACTCACTATCACTCTCTGACACGCTCTGACACTCTCAGATACTCACTATCACTCTCTGACACTCTCTGACACACTCAGACACTCACTATCACTCTCTATCACTCTCTGACACTCTCTGACACTCACTATCACTCTCTGACACTCTCTGACACTCACTATCACTCTCTGACACTCTCTGACACACTCAGACACTCACTATCACTCTCTATCACTCTCTGACACTCTCTGACACTCACTATCACTCTCTGACACTCTCAGACACTCTCAGACACTCACTATCACTCTCTGACACTCTCTGACACTCACTATCACTCTCTGACCCTCACTATCACTCTCTGACTCTCTCAGACACTCTCTGACACTCTCTGACACTCACTATCACTCTCTGACACTCTCAGACACTCTCAGACACTCACTATCACTCTCTGACACTCTCTGACACTCTCAGACACTCACTATCACTCTCTATCACTCTCTGACACTCTCTGACACTCACTATCACTCTCTGACACTCTCTGACACTCACTATCACTCTCTGACACTCTCTATCACTCTCTATCACTCTCTGACACTCTCTGACACTCACTATCACTCTCTGACACTCTCTGACACTCACTATCACTCTCTGACACTCTCTATCACTCACTATCACTCTCTGACACTCTCTGACACTCACTATCACTCTCTGACACTCTCAGACACTCTCAGACACTCACTGTCACTCTCTGACACTCTCTGACACTCTCAGACACTCACTATCACTCTCTATCACTCTCTGACACTCTCTGACACTCACTATCACTCTCAGACACTCACTATCACTCTCTATCACTCTCTGACACTCTCTGACACTCACTATCACTCCCTATCACTCTCTGAACTTCCCAGACACCACTATCACTCTCTGACATTCTCTGACACTCTCTGACACTCACAATCACTCTCTGACACTCTCTGGCACTCTCAGACACTCACTATCACTCTCTGACATTCTCTGACACTCTCTGACACTCACAATCACTCTCTGACACTCTCTGACACTCTCTGACACTCACAATCACTCTCTGACACTCTCTGACACTCTCAAACACTCACTATCACTCTCTATCACTCTCTGACATTCCCAGACACTCACAATCACTCTCTGACTCTCTCTGGAACTCTGAGACACTCACTATCACTCTCTGACTTTCTCTGACACTCTCAAACACTCACTATCACTCTCTGACACGCTCTGACACTCTCAGACACTCACTATCACTCTCTGACACACTCAGACACTCACTATCACTCTCTATCACTCTCTGAAACTCTCTGACACTCACTATCACTCTCTGACACTCTCTGACACTCTCTGACACTCACGATCACTCTCTGACTCTCTCTGGAACTCTCAGACACTCACTATCACTCTCTGACTTTCTCTGAAACTCTCAAACACTCACTATCACTCTCTGACACGCTCTGACACTCTCAGACACTCACTATCACTCTCTGACACTCTCTGACAATCTCAGACACTCACTATCACTCTCTGACACTCTCTGACACACTCAGACACTCACTATCATTCTCTATCACTCTCTGACACTCTCTGACACTCACTATCACTCTCTGACACTCTCAGACACTCTCAGACACTCACTATCACTCTCTGACACTCTCTGACACTCACTATCACTCTCTGACTCTCACTATCACTCTCTGACACTCACTATCACTCTCAGACACTCACTATCACTCTCTGACACTCACTATCACTCTCTGACACACTCTATCACTCTCTGACACTCTCAGGCACTCTCAGACACTCACTATCACTCTCTGACACTCTCTGACACTCTCAGACACTCACTATCACTCTCTATCACTCTCTCACACTCTCTGACACTCACTATCACTCTCTGACACTCTCTGACACTCTCTGACACTCACTATCACTCTCTGACACTCTCAGACACTCTCAGACACTCACTATCACTCTCTGACACTCTCTGACACTCTCTGACACTCACTATCACTCTCTGACACTCACTATCACTCTCTGACACTCTCAGACACTCTCTGACACTCTCTGACAATCTCTGACACTGACTATCACTCTCTGACACTCACTATCTCTCTCTGACACTCACTATCACTCTCTGACACTCTCAGACACTCACTAACACTCTCTATCACTCTCTGACACTCTCTGACACTCACTATCACTCTCTGACACTCTCTGACACTCTCTGACACTCACAATCACTCTCTGACTCTCTCTGGAACTCTCAGACACTCACTATCACTCTCTGACTTTCTCTGACACTCTCAAACACTCACTATCACTCTCTGACACGCTCTGACACTCTCAGATACTCACTATCACTCTCTGACACTCTCTGACACACTCAGACACTCACTATCACTCTCTATCACTCTCTGACACTCTCTGACACTCACTATCACTCTCTGACACTCTCTGAAACTCACTATCACTCTCTGACACTCTCTGACACACTCAGACACTCACTATCACTCTCTATCACTCTCTGACACTCTCTGACACTCACTATCACTCTCTGACACTCTCAGACACTCTCAGACACTCACTATCACTCTCTGACACTCTCTGACACTCACTATCACTCTCTGACCCTCACTATCACTCTCTGACTCTCTCAGACACTCTCTGACACTCTCTGACACTCACTATCACTCTCTGACACTCTCAGACACTCTCAGACACTCACTATCACTCTCTGACACTCTCTGACACTCTCAGACACTCACTATCACTCTCTATCAGTCTCTGACACTCTCTGACACTCACTATCACTCTCTGACACTCTCTGACACTCACTATCACTCTCTGACACTCTCTATCACTCACTATCACTCTCTGACACTCTCTGACACTCACTATCACTCCCTGACACTCTCTGACACTCTCTGACACTCACTATCACTCTCTGACACTCACTATCACTCTCTGACACTCTCAGACACTCTCTGACACTCTCTGACAATCTCTGACACTGACTATCACTCTCTGACACTCACTATCTCTCTCTGACACTCACTATCACTCTCTGACACTCTCAGACACTCACTATCACTCTCTATCACTCTCTGACACTCTCTGACACTCACTATCACTCTCTGACACTCTCTGACACTCTCTGACACTCACAATCACTCTCTGACTCTCTCTGGAACTCTCAGACACTCACTATCACTCTCTGACTTTCTCTGACACTCTCAAACACTCACTATCACTCTCTGACACGCTCTGACACTCTCAGATACTCACTATCACTCTCTGACACTCTCTGACACACTCAGACACTCACTATCACTCTCTATCACTCTCTGACACTCTCTGACACTCACTATCACTCTCTGACACTCTCTGACACTCACTATCACTCTCTGACACTCTCTGACACACTCAGACACTCACTATCACTCTCTATCACTCTCTGACACTCTCTGACACTCACTATCACTCTCTGACACTCTCAGACACTCTCAGACACTCACTATCACTCTCTGACACTCTCTGACACTCACTATCACTCTCTGACCCTCACTATCACTCTCTGACTCTCTCAGACACTCTCTGACACTCTCTGACACTCACTATCACTCTCTGACACTCTCAGACACTCTCAGACACTCACTATCACTCTCTGACACTCTCTGACACTCTCAGACACTCACTATCACTCTCTATCACTCTCTGACACTCTCTGACACTCACTATCACTCTCTGACACTCTCTGACACTCACTATCACTCTCTGACACTCTCTATCACTCTCTATCACTCTCTGACACTCTCTGACACTCACTATCACTCTCTGACACTCTCTGACACTCACTATCACTCTCTGACACTCTCTATCACTCACTATCACTCTCTGACACTCTCTGACACTCACTATCACTCTCTGACACTCTCAGAAACTCTCAGACACTCACTGTCACTCTCTGACACTCTCTGACACTCTCAGACACTCACTATCACTCTCTATCACTCTCTGACACTCTCTGACACTCACTATCACTCTCAGACACTCACTATCACTCTCTATCACTCTCTGACACTCTCTGACACTCACTATCACTCTCTGACACTCTCTGACACACTCAGACACTCACTATCACTCTCTGATACTCTCTGACACTCTCAGACTCTCACTATCACTCTCTATCACTCTCTGACACTCTCTGACACTCACTATCACTCTCTGACACTCTCTGACACTCCCAGACACTCACAATCACTCTCTGACACTCTCTGACACTCTCAGACACTCACTATCACACTCTGACATTCTCTGACACTCTCAAACACTCACTATCACTCTCTGACACTCTCTGACACTCTCAGACACTCACTGTCACTCTCTGACACTCTCTGACACTCTCAGACACCCACTATCACACTCTGACAATCTCAGACACTCACTATCACTCTCTGACACTCTCAGGCACTCACTATGACTCTCTGACACTCTCTGACACTCTCAGACACTCACTATCACTCTCTGACACTCTCAGACACTCACTATCACTCTCTGACACTCTCAGACACTCACTATCACTCTCTGACACTCTCAGACACTCTCTGACACTCTCTGACACTCACGATCACTCTCTGACATTCTCTGACACTCTCAAACACTCACTATCACTCTCTGACACTCTCTGACACTCTCAGACACTCACTATCACTCTCTGACACTCTCTGACACACTCAGACACTCACTATCACTCTCTATCACTCTCTGACACTCTCTGACACTCACTATCACTCTCTGACACTCTCTGACACTCTCTGACACTCACAATCACTCTCTGACTCTCTCTGGAACTCTCAGACACTCACTATCACTCTATGACACTCTCTGACACTCTCAAACACTCACTATCACTCTCTGACACGCTCTGACACTCTCAGACACTCACTATCACTCTCTGACACTCTCTGACACTCTCAGACACTCACTATCACTCTCTGACTCTCTCTGACACCCTCAGACACTCACTATCACACTCTATCACTCTCTGACACTCTCTGACACTCACTATCACTCTCTGACACTCTCAGACACTCTCAGACACTCACTATCACTCTCTGACAATCTCTGTCACTCTCTGACACTCACTATCACTCTCTGACACTCACTATCACTCTCTGACACTCTCTGACACTCACTATCACTCTCTGACACTCTCTGACACACTCAGACACTCACTATCACTCTCTATCACTCTCTGACACTCTCTGACACTCACTATCACTCTCTGACACTCTCAGACACTCTCAGACACTCACTATCACTCTCTGACAATCTCTGTCACTCTCTGACACTCACTATCACTCTCTGACACTCACTATCACTCTCTGACACTCTCTGACACTCACTATCACTCTCTGACACTCTCTGACACACTCAGACACTCACTATCACTCTCTATCACTCTCTGACACTCTCTGACACTCACTATCACTCTCTGACACTCTCAGACACTCTCAGACACTCTCAGACAATCTCAGACACTCACTATCACTCTCTGACACTCTCTGACACTCTCAGACACTCACTATCACTCCCTATCACTCTCTGAACTTCCCAGACACTCACTATCACTCTCTGACATTCTCTGACACTCTCTGACACTCACAATCACTCTCTGACACTCTCTGGCACTCTCAGACACTCACTATCACTCTCTGACATTCTCTGACACTCTCTGACACTCACAATCACTCTCTGACACTCTCTGACACTCTCTGACACTCACAATCACTCTCTGACACTCTCTGACACTCTCAAACACTCACTATCACTCTCTATCACTCTCTGACATTCCCAGACACTCACAATCACTCTCTGACTCTCTCTGGAACTCTGAGACACTCACTATCACTCTCTGACTTTCTCTGACACTCTCAAACACTCACTATCACTCTCTGACACGCTCTGACACTCTCAGACACTCACTATCACTCTCTGACACACTCAGAAACTCACTATCACTCTCTATCACTCTCTGAAACTCTCTGACACTCACTATCACTCTCTGACACTCTCTGACACTCTCTGACACTCACGATCACTCTCTGACTCTCTCTGGAACTCTCAGACACTCACTATCACTCTCTGACTTTCTCTGAAACTCTCAAACACTCACTATCACTCTCTGACACGCTCTGACACTCTCAGACACTCTATATCACTCTCTGACACTCTCTGACACTCACTATCACTCTCTGACACTCTCTGACACTCTCTGACACTCACTATCACTCTCTGACTCTCACTATCACTCTCTGACACTCACTATCACTCTCAGACACTCACTATCACTCTCTGACACTCACTATCACTCTCTGACACACACTATCACTCTCTGACACTCTCAGGCACTCTCAGACACTCACTATCACTCTCTGACACTCTCTGACACTCTCAGACACTCACTATCACTCTCTATCACTCTCTCACACTCTCTGACACTCACTATCACTCTCTGACACTCTCTGACACTCTCTGACACTCACTATCACTCTCTGACACTCTCAGACACTCTCAGACACTCACTATCACTCTCTGACACTCTCTGACACTCTCTGACACTCACTATCACTCTCTGACACTCACTATCACTCTCTGACACTCTCAGACACTCTCTGACACTCTCTGACAATCTCTGACACTGACTATCACTCTCTGACACTCACTATCTCTCTCTGACACTCACTATCACTCTCTGACACTCTCAGACACTCACTATCACTCTCTATCACTCTCTGACACTCTCTGACACTCACTATCACTCTCTGACACTCTCTGACACTCTCTGACACTCACAATCACTCTCTGACTCTCTCTGGAACTCTCAGACACTCACTATCACTCTCTGACTTTCTCTGACACTCTCAAACACTCACTATCACTCTCTGACACGCTCTGACACTCTCAGATACTCACTATCACTCTCTGACACTCTCTGACACACTCAGACACTCACTATCACTCTCTATCACTCTCTGACACTCTCTGACACTCACTATCACTCTCTGACACTCTCTGACACTCACTATCACTCTCTGACACTCTCTGACACACTCAGACACTCACTATCACTCTCTATCACTCTCTGACACTCTCTGACACTCACTATCACTCTCTGACACTCTCAGACACTCTCAGACACTCACTATCACTCTCTGACACTCTCTGACACTCACTATCACTCTCTGACCCTCACTATCACTCTCTGACTCTCTCAGACACTCTCTGACACTCTCTGACACTCACTATCACTCTCTGACACTCTCAGACACTCTCAGACACTCACTATCACTCTCTGACACTCTCTGACACTCTCAGACACTCACTATCACTCTCTATCACTCTCTGACACTCTCTGACACTCACTATCACTCTCTGACACTCTCTGACACTCACTATCACTCTCTGACACTCTCTATCACTCACTATCACTCTCTGACACTCTCTGACACTCACTATCACTCTCTGACACTCTCAGACACTCTCAGACACTCACTGTCACTCTCTGACACTCTCTGACACTCTCAGACACTCACTATCACTCTCTATCACTCTCTGACACTCTCTGACACTCACTATCACTCTCAGACACTCACTATCACTCTCTATCACTCTCTGACACTCTCTGACACTCACTATCACTCTCTGACACTCTCTGACACTCACTATCACTCTCTGACACTCTCAGACACTCTCAGACACTCACTATCACTCTCTGACACTCTCTGACACTCACTATCACTCTCTGACACTCACTATCACTCTCTGACACTCTCAGACACTCTCTGACACTCTCTGACACTCTCTGACACTCACTATCACTCTCTGACACTCACTATCACTCTCTGACACTCTCAGACACTCTCAGACACTCACTATCACTCTCTGACACTCTCTGACACTCTCAGACAGTCACTATCACTCTCTATCACTCTCTGACACTCTCTGACACTCACTATCACTCTCTGACACTCTCAGACACTTACTATCACTCTCTGACACTCTCTGACACTCTCAGACACTCACTATCACTCTCTGACACTCTCAGACACTCTCAGACACTCACTATCACTCTCTGACACTCTCTGACACTCACTATCACTCTCTGACACTCACTATCACTCTCTGACACTCACTATCACTCTCTGACACTCTCTGACACTCACTATCACTCTCTGACACTCACTATCACTCTCTGACACTCTCAGACACTCTCTGACACTCTCTGACACTCTCTGACACTCACTATCACTCTCTGACACTCTCAGACACTCTCAGACACTCACTATCACTCTCTGACACTCTCTGACACTCCCAGACACTCACAATCACTCTCTGACACTCTCAGACACTCTCAGACACTCACTATCACTCTCTATCACTCTCTGACAATCTCTGACACTCACTATCACTCTCTGACACTCTCTGACACTCTCTGACACTCACTATCACTCTCTGACACTCTCAGACACTCACTATCACTCTCTGACACTCTCTGACACTCTCTGACACTCACTATCACTCTCTGACACTCACTATCACTCTCTGACACTCACTATCACTCTCTGACACTCTCAGACACTCTCTGACACTCTCTGACACTCTCTGACACTCACTATCACTCTCTGACACTCACTATCACTCTCTGACACTCTCAGACACTCTCAGACACTCACTATCACTCTCTGACACTCTCTGACACTCTCAGACAGTCACTATCACTCTCTATCACTCTCTGACACTCTCTGACACTCACTATCACTCTCTGACACTCTCAGACACTCACTATCACTCTCTGACACTCTCTGACACTCTCAGACACTCACTATCACTCTCTGACACGCTCTGACACTCTCAGACACTCACTATCACTCTCTGACATTCTCTGACACTCTCAAACACTCACTATCACTCTCTGACACGCTCTGACACTCTCAGATACTCACTATCACTCTCTGACACTCTCTGACACACTCAGACACTCACTATCACTCTCTATCACTCTCTGACACTCTCTGACACTCACTATCACTCTCTGACACTCTCTGACACTCACTATCACTCTCTGACACTCTCTGACACACTCAGACACTCACTATCACTCTCTATCACTCTCTGTCACTCTCTGACACTCACAATCACTCTCTGACACTCTCAGACACTCTCAGACACTCACTATCACTCTCTGACACTCTCTGACACTCACTATCACTCTCTGACCCTCACTATCACTCTCTGACTCTCTCAGACACTCTCTGACACTCTCTGACACTCACTATCACTCTCTGACACTCTCAGACACTCTCAGACACTCACTATCACTCTCTGACACTCTCTGACACTCTCAGACACTCACTATCACTCTCTATCACTCTCTGACACTCTCTGACACTCACTATCACTCTCTGACACTCTCTGACACTCACTATCACTCTCTGACACTCTCTATCACTCACTATCACTCTCTGACACTCTCTGACACTCACTATCACTCTCTGACACTCTCAGACACTCTCAGACACTCACTATCACTCTCTGACACTCTCTGACACTCTCAGACACTCACTATCACTCTCTATCACTCTCTGACACTCTCTGACACTCACTATCACTCTCAGACACTCACTATCACTCTATATCACTCTCTGACACTCTCTGACACTCACTATCACTCTCTGACACTCTCTGACACTCACTATCACTCTCTGACACTCTCTGACACTCACTATCACTCTCAGACACTCACTATCACTCTCTATCACTCTCTGACACTCTCTGACACTCACTATCACTCTCTGACACTCTCTGACACTCACTATCACTCTCTGACACTCTCAGACACTCTCAGACACTCACTATCACTCTCTGACACTCTCTGACACTCTCTGACACTCACTATCACTCTCTGACACTCACTATCACTCTCTGACACTCTCAGACACTCTCTGACACTCTCTGACACTCTCTGACACTCACTATCACTCTCTGACACTCACTATCACTCTCTGACACTCTCAGACACTCTCAGACACTCACTATCACTCTCTGACACTCTCAGACACTCCCAGACACTCACAATCACTCTCTGACACTCTCAGACACTCTCAGACACTCACTATCACTCTCTATCACTCTCTGACAATCTCTGACACTCACTATCACTCTCTGACACTCTCTGACACTCTCTGACACTCACTATCACTCTCTGACACTCTCAGACACTCATATCACTCTCTGACACTCTCAGACACTCTCTGACACTCACTATCACTCTCTGACACTCACTATCACTCTCTGACACTCTCAGACACTCTCTGACACTCTCTGACACTTTCTGACACTCACTATCACTCTCTGACACTCACTATCACTCTCTGACACTCTCAGACACTCACAGACACTCACTATCACTCTCTGACACTCTCTGACACTCTCAGACACTCACTATCACTCTCTATCACTCTCTGACACTCTCTGACACTCACTATCACTCTCTGACACTCTCAGACACTCACTATCACTCTCTGACACTCTCTGACACACTCAGACACTCACTATCACTCTCTGATACTCTCTGACACTCTCAGACTCTCACTATCACTCTCTATCACTCTCTGACACTCTCTGACACTCACTATCACTCTCTGACACTCTCTGACACTCCCAGACACTCACAATCACTCTCTGACACTCTCTGACACTCTCAGACACTCTCTATCACACTCTGACACTCACTATCACTCTCTGACACTCACTATCACTCTCTGACACTCTCAGACACTCTCTGACACTCTCTGACACTCACTATCACTCTCTGACACTCACTATCACTCTCTGACACTCTCAGACACTCTCAGACACTCACTATCACTCTCTGACACTCTCTGACACTCTCAGACAGTCACTATCACTCTCTATCACTCTCTGACACTCTCTGACACTCACTATCACTCTCTGACACTCTCAGACACTCACTATCACTCTCTGACACTCTCTGACACTCTCAGACACTCACTATCACTCTCTGACACGCTCTGACACTCTCAGACACTCACTATCACTCTCTGACATTCTCTGACACTCTCAAACACTCACTATCACTCTCTGACACGCTCTGACACTCTCAGATACTCACTATCACTCTCTGACACTCTCTGACACACTCAGACACTCACTATCACTCTCTATCACTCTCTGACACTCTCTGACACTCACTATCACTCTCTGACACTCTCTGACACTCACTATCACTCTCTGACACTCTCTGACACACTCAGACACTCACTATTACTCTCTATCACTCTCTGACACTCTCTGACACTCACAATCACTCTCTGACACTCTCAGACACTCTCAGACACTCACTATCACTCTCTGACACTCTCTGACACTCACTATCACTCTCTGACCCTCACTATCACTCTCTGACTCTCTCAGACACTCTCTGACACTCTCTGACACTCACTATCACTCTCTGACACTCTCTATCACTCTCTGACACTCTCAGACACTCTCAGACACTCACTATCACTCTCTGACACTCTCTATCACTCTCTGACACTCTCTGACACTCACTATCACTCTCTGACACTCTCTGACACTCACTATCACTCTCTGACACTCTCTATCACTCACTATCACTCTCTGACACTCTCTGACACTCACTATCACTCTCTGACACTCTCAGACACTCTCAGACACTCACTATCACTCTCTGACACTCTCTGACACTCTCAGACACTCACTATCACTCTCTATCACTCTCTGACACTCTCTGACACTCACTATCACTCTCAGACACTCACTATCACTCTCTATCACTCTCTGACACTCTCTGACACTCACTATCACTCTCTGACACTCTCTGACACTCACTATCACTCTCTGACACTCTCAGACACTCTCAGACACTCACTATCACTCTCTGACACTCTCTGACACTCTCTGACACTCACTATCACTCTCTGACACTCACTATCACTCTCTGACACTCTCAGACACTCTCTGACATTCTCTGACACTCTCTGACACTCACTATCACTCTCTGACACTCACTATCACTCTCTGACACTCTCAGACACTCTCAGACACTCACTATCACTCTCTGACACTCTCTGACACTCCCAGACACTCACAATCACTCTCTGACACTCTCAGACACTCTCAGACACTCACTATCACTCTCTATCACTCTCTGACAATCTCTGACACTCACTATCACTCTCTGACACTCTCTGACACTCTCTGACACTCACTATCACTCTCTGACACTCTCAGACACTCTCTGACACTCACTATCACTCTCTGACACTCACTATCACTCTCTGACACTCTCAGACACTCTCTGACACTCACTATCACTCTCTGACACTCACTATCACTCTCTGACACTCTCAGACACTCTCTGACACTCTCTGACACTTTCTGACACTCACTATCACTCTCTGACACTCTCTGACACTCTCAGACTCTCACTATCACTCTCTATCACTCTCTGACACTCTCTGACACTCACTATCACTCTCTGACACTCTCTGACACTCCCAGACACTCACAATCACTCTCTGACACTCTCTGACACTCTCAGACACTCACTATCACACTCTGACATTCTCTGACACTCTCAAACACTCACTATCACTCTCTGACACTCTCTGACACTCTCAGACACTCACTGTCACTCTCTGACACTCTCTGACACTCTCAGACACCCACTATCACACTCTGACAATCTCAGGCACTCACTATCACTCTCTGACACTCTCAGGCACTCACTATGACTCTCTGACACTCTCTGACACTCTCAGACACTCACTATCACTCTCTGACACTCTCAGACACTCACTATCACTCTCTGACACTCTCAGACACTCACTATCACTCTCTGACACTCACGATCACTCTCTGACATTCTCTGACACTCTCAAACACTCACTATCACTCTCTGACACTCTCTGACACTCACTATCACTCTCTGACACTCTCAGACACTCTCAGACACTCACTATCACTCTCTATCACTCTCTGACACTCCCAGACACTCACTATCACTCTCTGACATTCTCTGACACTCACTATCACTCTCTGACACTCTCAGACACTCTCAGACACTCACTATCACTCTCTGACACTCTCTGACACTCTCAGACACTCACTATCACTCTCTATCACTCTCTGACACTCCCAGACACTCACTATCACTCTCTGACATTCTCTGACACTCACTATCACTCACTGACACTCACTGACACTCTCAGACACTCTCAGACACTCACTATCACTCTCTGACACTCTCTGACACTCTCAGACACTCACTTTCACTCTCTATCACTCTCTGACACTCCCAGACACTCACTATCACTCTCTGTCATTCTCTGACACTCACTATCACTCTCTGACACTCACTATCACTCTCTGACACTCTCTGACACTCTCAGACACTCACTATCACTCTCAGACACTCACTATCACTCTCTGACACTCTCTGACACTCTCAGACACTCACTATCACTCTCTGATACTCTCTGACACTCTCAGACTCTCACTATCACTCACTATCACTCTCTGACACTCTCTGACACTCACTATCACTCTCTGACGCTCTCTGACACTCCCAGACACTCACTATCACTCTCTGAAATTCTCTGACACTCTCTGACACTCACAATCACTCTCTGACACTCTCTGACACTCTCAGACACTCACTATCACTCTCTGACATTCTCTGACACACTCAAACACTCACTATCACTCTCTGACACTCTCTGACACTCTCAGACACTCACTATCACTCTCTGATACTCTCTGACACTCTCAGACTCTCACTATCACTCTCTATCACTCTCTGACACTCTCTGACACTCACTATCACTCTCTGACGCTCTCTGACACTCCCAGACACTCACTATCACTCTCTGAAATTCTCTGACACTCTCTGACACTCACAATCACTCTCTGACACTCTCTGACACTCTCAGACACTCACTATCACTCTCTGACATTCTCTGACACACTCAAACACTCACTATCACTCTCTGACACTCTCAGACACTCTCAGACACCCACTATCACACTCTGACACTCTCAGACACTCACTATCACTCTCTGACACTCTCAGACACTCACTATGACTCTCTGACACTCTCTGACACTCTCAGACACTCACTATCACTCTCTGACACTCTCAGACACTCACTATCACTCTCTGACACTCTCAGACACTCTCTGACACTCACAATCACTCTCTGACACTCTTTGGCACTCTCAGACACTCACTATCACTCTCTGACACTCTCAGACACTCTCTGACACTCACAATCACTCTCTGACACTCTTTGGCACTCTCAGACACTCACTATCACTCTCTGACACTCTCAGACACTCACTATCACTCTCTGACACTCTCAGACACTCTCTGACACTCACAATCACTCTCTGACACTCTTTGGCACTCTCAGACACTCACTATCACTCTCTGACACTCTCAGACACTCACTATCACTCTCTGACACTCTCAGACACTCTCTGACACTCACAATCACTCTCTGACACTCTTTGGCACTCTCAGACACTCACTATCACTCTCTGACACTCTCAGTCACTCACTATCACTCTCTGACACTCTCTGACACTCCCAGACACTCACTATCACTCTCTGACATTCTCCGACACTCTCTGACACTCACAATCACTCTCTGACACTCTCTGGCACTCTCAGACACTCACTATCACTCTCTGACACTCTCTGACACTCTCTGACACTCACTATCACTCTCTGACACTCTCTGACACACTCAGACACTCACTATCACTCTCTATCACTCTCTGACACTCCCAGACACTCACTATCACTCTCTGACATTCTCTGACACTCTCTGACACTCACTATCACTCTCTGACACTCTCTGACACTCTCAGACACTCACTATCACTCTCTATTACTCTCTGACACTCCCAGACACTCACTATCACTGACTGACATTCTCTGACACTCTCTGACACTCACAATCACTCTCTGACGCTCTCTGACACTCTCAGACACTCACTATCACTCTCTGGCATTCTCTGACACTCTCAAACACTCACTATCACTCTCTGACACTCTCTGACACTCTCAGACACTCACTATCACTCTCTGACACTCTCTGACACTCCCAGACACTCACAATCACTCTCTGACACTCTCTGACACTCTCAGACACTCACTATCACTCTCTGACATTCTCTGACACTCTCAAACACTCACTATGACTCTCTGACACTCTCTGACACTCTCAGACACTCACTGTCGCTCTCTGACACTCTCTCACACTCTCAGACACCCACTATCACACTCTGACACTCTCAGACACTCACTATCACTCTCTGACACTCTCAGGCACTCACTATGACTCTCTGACACTCTCTGACACTCTCGGACACTCACTATTACTCTCTGACACTCTCAGACACTCACTATCACTCTCTGAAACTCTCAGACACTCACTATCACTCTCTGACACTCTCAGACACTCTCTGACACTCACAATAACTCTCTGACACTCTCTGGCACTATCAGACACTCACGATCACTCTCTGACATTCTCTGACACTCTCAAACACTCACTAGCACTCTCTGACACTCTCAGACACTCACTATCACTCTCTGACACTCTCTGACACTCACTATCACTCTCTGACACTCTCAGACACTCTCAGACACTCTCAGACACTCACTATCACTCTCTATCACTCTATGACACTCCCAGACACTCACTATAACTCTCTGACATTCTCTGACACTCACTATCACTCTCTGACACTCTCAGACACTCTCAGACACTCACTATCACTCTCTGACACTCTCTGACACTCTCTGACACTCACTATCACTCTCTATCACTCTCTGACACTCCCAGACACTCACTATCACTCTCTGACATTCTCTGACACTCACAATCACTCTCTGACACTCTCTGACACTCTCAGACACTCACTATCACACTCTGACATTCTCTGACACTCTCAAACACTCACTATCACTCTCTGACACTCTCTGACACTCTCAGACACTCACTGTCACTCTCTGACACTCTCTGACACTCTCAGACACCCACTATCACACTCTGACAATCTCAGACACTCACTATCACTCTCTGACACTCTCAGGCACTCACTATGACTCTCTGACACTCTCTGACACTCTCAGACACTCACTATCACTCTCTGACACTCTCAGACACTCACTATCACTCTCTGACACTCTCAGACACTCACTATCACTCTCTGACACTCACGATCACTCTCTGACATTCTCTGACACTCTCAAACACTCACTATCACTCTCTGACACTCTCTGACACTCACTATCACTCTCTGACACTCTCAGACACTCTCAGACACTCACTATCACTCTCTATCACTCTCTGACACTCCCAGACACTCACTATCACTCTCTGACATTCTCTGACACTCACTATCACTCTCTGACACTCTCAGACACTCTCAGACACTCACTATCACTCTCTGACACTCTCTGACACTCTCAGACACTCACTATCACTCTCTATCACTCTCTGACACTCCCAGACACTCACTATCACTCTCTGACATTCTCTGACACTCACTATCACTCACTGACACTCACTGACACTCTCAGACACTCTCAGACACTCACTATCACTCTCTGACACTCTCTGACACTCTCAGACACTCACTTTCACTCTCTATCACTCTCTGACACTCCCAGACACTCACTATCACTCTCTGTCATTCTCTGACACTCACTATCACTCTCTGACACTCACTATCACTCTCTGACACTCTCTGACACTCTCAGACACTCACTATCACTCTCAGACACTCACTATCACTCTCTGACACTCTCTGACACTCTCAGACACTCACTATCACTCTCTGATACTCTCTGACACTCTCAGACTCTCACTATCACTCACTATCACTCTCTGACACTCTCTGACACTCACTATCACTCTCTGACGCTCTCTGACACTCCCAGACACTCACTATCACTCTCTGAAATTCTCTGACACTCTCTGACACTCACAATCACTCTCTGACACTCTCTGACACTCTCAGACACTCACTATCACTCTCTGACATTCTCTGACACACTCAAACACTCACTATCACTCTCTGACACTCTCTGACACTCTCAGACACTCACTATCACTCTCTGATACTCTCTGACACTCTCAGACTCTCACTATCACTCTCTATCACTCTCTGACACTCTCTGACACTCACTATCACTCTCTGACGCTCTCTGACACTCCCAGACACTCACTATCACTCTCTGAAATTCTCTGACACTCTCTGACACTCACAATCACTCTCTGACACTCTCTGACACTCTCAGACACTCACTATCACTCTCTGACATTCTCTGACACACTCAAACACTCACTATCACTCTCTGACACTCTCAGACACTCTCAGACACCCACTATCACACTCTGACACTCTCAGACACTCACTATCACTCTCTGACACTCTCAGACACTCACTATGACTCTCTGACACTCTCTGACACTCTCAGACACTCACTATCACTCTCTGACACTCTCAGACACTCACTATCACTCTCTGACACTCTCAGACACTCTCTGACACTCACAATCACTCTCTGACACTCTTTGGCACTCTCAGACACTCACTATCACTCTCTGACACTCTCAGACACTCTCTGACACTCACAATCACTCTCTGACACTCTTTGGCACTCTCAGACACTCACTATCACTCTCTGACACTCTCAGACACTCACTATCACTCTCTGACACTCTCAGACACTCTCTGACACTCACAATCACTCTCTGACACTCTTTGGCACTCTCAGACACTCACTATCACTCTCTGACACTCTCAGACACTCACTATCACTCTCTGACACTCTCAGACACTCTCTGACACTCACAATCACTCTCTGACACTCTTTGGCACTCTCAGACACTCACTATCACTCTCTGACACTCTCAGTCACTCACTATCACTCTCTGACACTCTCTGACACTCCCAGACACTCACTATCACTCTCTGACATTCTCCGACACTCTCTGACACTCACAATCACTCTCTGACACTCTCTGGCACTCTCAGACACTCACTATCACTCTCTGACACTCTCTGACACTCTCTGACACTCACTATCACTCTCTGACACTCTCTGACACACTCAGACACTCACTATCACTCTCTATCACTCTCTGACACTCCCAGACACTCACTATCACTCTCTGACATTCTCTGACACTCTCTGACACTCACTATCACTCTCTGACACTCTCTGACACTCTCAGACACTCACTATCACTCTCTATTACTCTCTGACACTCCCAGACACTCACTATCACTGACTGACATTCTCTGACACTCTCTGACACTCACAATCACTCTCTGACGCTCTCTGACACTCTCAGACACTCACTATCACTCTCTGGCATTCTCTGACACTCTCAAACACTCACTATCACTCTCTGACACTCTCTGACACTCTCAGACACTCACTATCACTCTCTGACACTCTCTGACACTCCCAGACACTCACAATCACTCTCTGACACTCTCTGACACTCTCAGACACTCACTATCACTCTCTGACATTCTCTGACACTCTCAAACACTCACTATGACTCTCTGACACTCTCTGACACTCTCAGACACTCACTGTCGCTCTCTGACACTCTCTCACACTCTCAGACACCCACTATCACACTCTGACACTCTCAGACACTCACTATCACTCTCTGACACTCTCAGGCACTCACTATGACTCTCTGACACTCTCTGACACTCTCGGACACTCACTATTACTCTCTGACACTCTCAGACACTCACTATCACTCTCTGAAACTCTCAGACACTCACTATCACTCTCTGACACTCTCAGACACTCTCTGACACTCACAATAACTCTCTGACACTCTCTGGCACTATCAGACACTCACGATCACTCTCTGACATTCTCTGACACTCTCAAACACTCACTAGCACTCTCTGACACTCTCAGACACTCACTATCACTCTCTGACACTCTCTGACACTCACTATCACTCTCTGACACTCTCAGACACTCTCAGACACTCTCAGACACTCACTATCACTCTCTATCACTCTATGACACTCCCAGACACTCACTATAACTCTCTGACATTCTCTGACACTCACTATCACTCTCTGACACTCTCAGACACTCTCAGACACTCACTATCACTCTCTGACACTCTCTGACACTCTCTGACACTCACTATCACTCTCTATCACTCTCTGACACTCCCAGACACTCACTATCACTCTCTGACATTCTCTGACACTCACTATCACTCACTGACACTCTCAGACACTCTCAGACACTCACTATCACTCTCTGACACTCTCTGACACTCTCAGACACTCACTATCACTCTCTATCACTCTCTGACACTCCCAGACACTCACTATCACTCTCTGACATTCTCTGACACTCACTATCACTCTCTGACACTCACTATCACTCTCTGACACTCTCAGACACTCTCAGACACTCACTATCACTCTCAGACACTCACTATCACTCTCTGACACTCTCTGACACTCTCAGACACTCACTATCACTCTCTGATACTCTCTGACACTCTCAGACTCTCACTATCACTCTCTATCACTCTCTGACACTCTCTGACACTCACTATCACTCTCTGACACTGTCTGACACTCCCAGACACTCACTATCACTCTCTGACATTCTCTGACACTCACAATCACTCTCTGACACTCTCAGACACTCACTATCACTCTCTATCACTCTCTGACACTCCCAGACACTCACTATCACTCTCTGACATTCTCTGACACTCTCTGACACTCACTATCACTCTCTGACACTCTCTGACACTCTCAGACACTCACTATCACTCTCTATTACTCTCTGACACTCCCAGACACTCACTATCACTCACTGACATTCTCTGACACTCTCTGACACTCACAATCACTCTCTGACGCTCTCTGACACTCTCAGACACTCACTATCACTCTCTGGCATTCTCTGACACTCTCAAACACTCACTATCACTCTCTGACACTCTCTGACACTCTCAGACACTCACTATCACTCTCTGACACTCTCTGACACTCCCAGACACTCACAATCACTCTCTGACACTCTCTGACACTCTCAGACACTCACTATCACTCTCTGACATTCTCTGACACTCTCAAACACTCACTATGACTCTCTGACACTCTCTGACACTCTCAGACACTCACTGTCGCTCTCTGACACTCTCTCACACTCTCAGACACCCACTATCACACTCTGACACTCTCAGACACTCACTATCACTCTCTGACACTCTCAGGCACTCACTATGACTCTCTGACACTCTCTGACACTCTCGGACACTCACTATTACTCTCTGACACTCTCAGACACTCACTATCACTCTCTGAAACTCTCAGACACTCACTATCACTCTCTGACACTCTCAGACACTCTCTGACACTCACAATAACTCTCTGACACTCTCTGGCACTATCAGACACTCACGATCACTCTCTGACATTCTCTGACACTCTCAAACACTCACTATCACTCTCTGACACTCTCAGACACTCACTATCACTCTCTGACACTCTCTGACACTCACTATCACTCTCTGACACTCTCAGACACTCTCAGACACTCACTATCACTCTCTATCACTCTCTGACACTCCCAGACACTCACTATCACTCTCTGACATTCTCTGACACTCACTATCACTCTCTGACACTCTCAGACACTCTCAGACACTCACTATCACTCTCTGACACTCTCTGACACTCTCAGACACTCACTATCACTCTCTATCACTCTCTGACACTCCCAGACACTCACTATCACTCTCTGACATTCTCTGACACTCACTATCACTCACTGACACTCTCAGACACTCTCAGACACTCACTATCACTCTCTGACACTCTCTGACACTCTCAGACACTCACTATCACTCTCTATCACTCTCTGACACTCCCAGACACTCACTATCACTCTCTGACATTCTCTGACACTCACTATCACTCTCTGACACTCACTATCACTCTCTGACACTCTCAGTCACTCTCAGACACTCACTATCACTCTCAGACACTCACTATCACTCTCTGACACTCTCTGACACTCTCAGACACTCACTATCACTCTCTGATACTCTCTGACACTCTCAGACTCTCACTATCACTCTCTATCACTCTCTGACACTCTCTGACACTCACTATCACTCTCTGACACTCTCTGACACTCCCAGACACTCACTATCACTCTCTGACATTCTCTGACACTCACAATCACTCTCTGACACTCTCAGACACTCACTATCACTCTCTGACATTCTCTGACACTCTCAAACACTCACTATCACTCTCTGACACTCTCAGACACTCTCAGACACTCACTGTCACTCTCTGACACTCTCTGACACTCTCAGACACCCACTATCATACTCTGACTCTCTCAGACACTCACTATCACTCTCTGACACACTCAGACACTCACTATGACTCTCTGACACTCTCTGACACTATCAGACACTCACTATCACTCTCTGACACTCTCAGACACTCACTATCACTCTCTGACACTCTGAGACACTCTCAGACACTCACAATCACTCTCTGACACTCTTTGGCACTCTCAGACACTCACTATCACTCTCTGACACTCTCAGACACTCTCTGACACTCACAATCACTCTCTGACACTCTTTGGCACTCTCAGACACTCACTATCACTCTCTGACACTCTCAGACACTCACTATGACTCTCTGACATTCTCTGACACTCTCAGACACTCACTATCACTCTCTGACACTCTCAGACACTCACTATCACTCTCTGACACTCACTATCACTCTCTGACATTCTCCGACACTCTCTGACACTCACAATCACTCTCTGACACTCTCTGGCACTCTCAGACACTCACTATCACTCTCTGACACTCTCTGAGACTCACTATCACTCTCTGACACTCTCTGACACACTCAGACACTCACTATCACTCTCTATCACTCTCTGACACTCCCAGACACTCACTATCACTCTCTGACATTCTCTGACACTCTCTGACACTCACTATCACTCTCTGACACTCTCTGACACTCTCAGACACTCACTATCACTCTCTATTACTCTCTGACACTCCCAGACACTCACTATCACTCTCTGACATTCTCTGACACTCTCTGACACTAACAATCACTCCCTGACGCTCTCTGACACTCTCAGACACTCACTATCACTCTCTGACATTCTCTGACACTCTCAAACACTCACTATCACTCTCTGACACTCTCTGACACTCTCAGACACTCACTATCACTCTCTGAAACTCTCTGACACTCTCAGACACTCACTATCACTCTCTGACACTCTCTGACACTTCTCTGACACTCACTATCAATCTCTGACACTCTCTGACACTCTCAGACACTCACTATCACTCTCTGACACACTCTGACACTCTCAGACACTCACTATCACTCTCTGACACTCTCTGACACTCTCAGACACTCACTGTCGCTCTCTGACACTCTCTCACACTCTCAGACACCCACTATCACACTCTGACACTCTCAGACACTCACTATCACTCACTGACACTCTCAGGCACTCACTATGACTCTCTGACACTCTCTGACACTCTCGGACACTCACTATTACTCTCTGACACTCTCAGACACTCACTATCACTCTCTGAAACTCTCAGACACTCACTATCACTCTCTGACACTCTCAGACACTCTCTGACACTCACAATAACTCTCTGACACTCTCTGGCACTATCAGACACTCACGATCACTCTCTGACATTCTCTGACACTCTCAAACACTCACTATCACTCTCTGACACTCTCAGACACTCACTATCACTCTCTGACACTCTCTGACACTCACTATCACTCTCTGACACTCTCAGACACTCACTATCACTCTCTATCACTCTCTGACACTCCCAGAGACTCACTATCACTCTCTGACATTCTCTGACACTCACTATCACTCTCTGACACTCTCAGACACTCTCAGACACTCACTATCACTCTCTGACACTCTCTGACACTCTCAGACACTCACTATCACTCTCTATCACTCTCTGACACTCCCAGACACTCACTATCACTCTCTGACATTCTCTGACACTCACTATCACTCACTGACACTCTCAGACACTCTCAGACACTCACTATCACTCTCTGACACTCTCTGACACTCTCAGACACTCACTATCACTCTCTATCACTCTCTGACACTCCCAGACACTCACTATCACTCTCTGACATTCTCTGACACTCACTATCACTCTCTGACACTCACTATCACTCTCTGACACTCTCAGACACTCTCAGACACTCACTATCACTCTCAGACACTCACTATCACTCTCTGAAACTCTCTGACACTCTCAGACACTCACTATCACTCTCTGATACTCTCTGACACTCTCAGACTCTCACTATCACTCTCTATCACTCTCTGACACTCACTATCACTCTCTGACACTCTCTGACACTCCCAGACACTCACTATCACTCTCTGACATTCTCTGACACTCACAATCACTCTCTGACACTCTCAGACACTCACTATCACTCTCTGACATTCTCTGACACTCTCAAACACTCACTATCACTCTCTGACACTCTCAGACACTCTCAGACACTCACTGTCACTCTCTGACACTCTCTGACACTCTCAGACACCCACTATCACACTCTGACTCTCTCAGACACTCACTATCACTCTCTGACACACTCAGACACTCACTATGACTCTCTGACACTCTCTGACACTCTCAGACACTCACTATCACTCTCTGACACTCTCAGACACTCACTATCACTCTCTGACACTCTCAGACACTCTCTGACACTCACAATCACTCTCTGACACTCTTTGGCACTCTCAGACACTCACTATCACTCTCTGACACTCTCAGACACTCACTATGACTCTCTGACACTCTCTGACACTCTCAGACACTCACTATCACTCTCTGACACTCTCAGACACTCACTATCACTCTCTGACACTCACTATCACTCTCTGACATTCTCCGACACTCTCAGACACTCACAATCACTCTCTGACACTCTCTGGCACTCTCAGACACTCACTATCACTCTCTGACACTCTCTGAGACTCACTATCACTCTCTGACACTCTCTGACACACTCAGACACTCACTATCACTCTCTATCACTCTCTGACACTCCCAGACACTCACTCTCATTCTCTGACATTCTCTGACACTCTCTGACACTCACTATCACTCTCTGACACTCTCTGACACTCTCAGACACTCACTATCACTCTCTATTACTCTCTGACACTCCCAGACACTCACTATCACTCTCTGACATTCTCTGACACTCTCTGACACTAACAATCACTCTCTGACGCACTCTGACACTCTCAGACACTCACTATCACTCTCTGACATTCTCTGACACTCTCAAACACTCACTATCACTCTCTGACACTCTCTGACACTCTCAGACACTCACTATCACTCTCTGAAACTCTCTGACACTCTCAGACACTCACTATCACTCTCTGACACTCTCTGACACTTCTCTGACACTCACTATCAATCTCTGACACTCTCTGACACTCTCAGACACTCACTATCACTCTCTGACACACTCTGACACTCTCAGACACTCACTATCACTCTCTGACACTCTCTGACACTCTCAGACACTCACTGTCACTCTCTGACACTCTCTGACACTCTCAGACACGCACTATCACTCTCTGACACGCTCAGACACTCACTATCACTCTCTGACACTCTCTGACACTCTCAGACACTCACTATCACTCTCTGATACTCTCTGACAATCTCAGACTCTCACTATCACTCTCTATCACTCTCTGACACACTCAGACACTCACTATCACTCTCTGACACTCTCTGACACTCTCTGACTCTCTCAGACACTCACTATCACTCTCTGACACTCTATGACTCTCACTATCACTCTCAGACACTCTCTGACACTCTCAGACCCTCACAATCACTCTCTGACACTCTCTGACACGCTCAGATACTCACTATCACTCTCTGACACTCTCTAACACTCTCAGACACTCACTATCACTCTCTGACACTCTCTGACACTCTCAGACACTCACTATCACTCTCTGACACTCTCAGACACTCACTCTCACTCTCTGACACTCTCAGACACTCACTATCACTCTCTGAAACTCTCTGACACTCTCAGACACTCACTATCACTCTCTGACACTCTCTGACACTTCTCTGACACTCAGTATCAATCTCTGACACTCTCTGACACTCTCAGACACTCACTATCACTCTCTGACACTCTCTGACACTCTCAGACACTCACTGTCACTCTCTGACACTCTCTGACACTCTCAGACACGCACTATCACTCTCTGACACTCTCAGACACTCACTATCACTCTCTGACACTCTCTGACACTCTCAGACACTCACTATCACTCTCTGATACTCTCTGACAATCTCAGACTCTCACTATCACTCTCTATCACTCTCTGACACACTCAGACACTCACTATCACTCTCTGACACTCTCTGACACTCTCTGACTCTCTCAGACACTCACTATCACTCTCTGACACTCTATGACTCTCACTATCACTCTCAGACACTCTCTGACACTCTCAGACCCTCACTATCACTCTCTGACACTCTCTGACACGCTCAGAT